>NW_027642979.1:35000-61173 GCF_032717465.1 Coenobita brevimanus
AAATTCAAATCCTTAAACTGTTCCCTGCCTCAGCGGGATTTGAACCTGGGTCCCTCAGGACTGCAGGCCACCTCTCTACCCATTGAGCCACCGCCTCCCCTAGCCATCGCCTCCCCTACTGCTACTACCACTGCTACTACTACTACTACTACTACTACTACTATTGTTACTATTACTACTACAACTACTACCACAACTACTACTACTACTACTGTTACTAGTAGTAGTAGTAGTAGTAAAAATAATAATAATAATAATAATAATAATAATAATAATAATAATAATATTTATAATAATATTTTATTATTATTATTATTATTATTATTATTAGTAGTAGTAGTAGTAGTAGTAGTAGTAGTAGTAGTACATTTAATATTATTACTTTTTATATTACCATAATTATTCATCATCATCATCATCATCATTATCCAATCCTATGTCGCCCCACAGAGAAGCGTAGGAACCCGGGGCTAGGCATGTTTATCCTGACATTTAAGATGAGAGTGACCAGCCTCACTCATCCCTGAGTGGCATTACGTGAGCAATCAACCACAACCACCCCTTGGATATAAACCTTCACAGGCTCAATCCGATTGGAGCGCCTTAATTGCCCACTAAACCACCAGGCGCCATAATTTGGTGTTATGGTTACCACCCAGCGTAGTAAATGGTTTCCTGGTGTACAGGAAACCATTTAGCCTATACACTGTATATACACTGTATATGGCTAGTGAGGGAGTGATCGCCCTCTACCTACACAGATCAAAAGCCCTCGGGAGCAGGGGGGTGGTTGCTTTCTCAGGCAGAGGAACTCCTTAAGAGTGAAATGGCTGGGAAGCATGCCGGCACGTGACTGGCTACAGCATAGCTGGGTTTTTCGGGTGTGGGCAATCAGGCAAGTTAGCTGCCTACTGCGACTGCAACACAATGGCGAGGTGTTCAGGAAGTTAGCCAAAGAAACCTTGATGGACTCCGAAAGAACAATAATGGCCCCCAGTCCCGTGCAGCCCTTAAATGGGCAGGGGGTGCTAAGAATCTCACGGTTGCCTCAATTACAATCTAATTCCTTTGTCAATGCAAAAAATACAATTAAAATTGGTAACTGGAATGTGAGAACGCTAAATCATGACGGTAATATCGATGAGTTAGTGAAGGTTTTTCAAAATTACGGACTTGATATTTGTGCTCTGACAGAAGCTAGATTAACTGGAGTCGATAAGTTGGATTTGGAGGATGGTATACGTTTATTGATATCTGGCCGACAGGACGGAATGCATTATCAGGGAGTAGGATTGTTGCTGGGTTGTAAAGCAAATAAGGCTTTATGTAAGTGGGATCCTATAGATGAGCGATTGTTATACGCACGGTTTAAATCAAATCATGGCAACATCAGTCTGTTTGTGTGTTATGCACCTACTAATGATGCATTCGATGAAAGGAAAGACACATTTTATGAAAAGTTGCAAGAAGGAGTAGGAAGGGTACCTAGACATGATGTTTTGATCTGCGTTGGAGACTTTAATGCAGTAATGGGCTGTTCAAATGAGGGATTTGAGGCATGTATGGGTAAGATGGGAGTTGGTAGTAGGATGAGTGAAAACGGAGTGAGGTTTGGAAGCTTCTGTCTAGCAAATGACTTAGTCATCGGGGGCACACTCTTTCAGCATTGCAATATACACAAGACAACTTGGGTGTCGCCGTGTGAAAAATATAAAAATCAGATTGATCACATCGCTATCAGTAGGAGGCATAGAAGTTCTCTGCTAGATGTTCATGTTAAATGGGGAGCGGATATTGGTAGTGACCATCAACTCAGCATTGCAAAAATAAGGTTTAAACTTAAAAATCGGAAGAAGGAAAAATCTGGTGTTGGTAGATACGATATTGTTAAGCTTAGAAGGGAAGGAGAAGAAAAGGAGGAATTCATATTAGAATGCAGAAATAGGTTTTTGGTGTTGGAAACGTTGGAAGAGGGGGAAAGAAGTGTAGATGAGGTGTGGGAGGATGTGAACAAAGTTTTGCATGAGACTGCTGAATGTACGATTGGAAGGAGACATAGCTTCAGGAGAAAGAAATGGATATCAGAGGAAACGTGGGATATGATAAAAAAGAGAGGTGAGGCTAAATTGAGGAGTGAGATGCAATGCGTTGATGAACGAGAGATTGAATTAGCAAGAGCTGCGTACTGGAGTTTGAATTCAGAAGTAAGAAGGTTAGCCAGGAGAGATAAAAGAAGATGTGTGGATGAAAAGGTTGCAGAGACTGAAATCTTAATAAACAAAAATGATGGACAGAGTCAAAGAATAGCATATGAATCGATTAGAGAACTGAGTGGTAATGCAGGTAAACGCAAGGAAATACTAGTTAGAGACAGGGAAGGAAATTTGTTGACCAAAGATCGAGATATTAAAAATAGATGGAAAGAGCATTTTGAGACAGTTCTTAATAGACCAATACCACCAGAAGAGGATATACCGTCTGCTTAGGAAGATTTAAATATAGAAACAGGAGAGTTGAGGCTTGCAGAAGTGGAGAAAGCAGTAAAACAGTTAAAGAATAATAAGGCACCAGGGGAGGATGGTTTATTTCCGGAAATGTTTAAAGTGGAGGGGGATAGATTAATAATGATCTTGACCAAGCTATTCAGTAAGATATGGGTGACGGGGTTACTACCATCAGTTTGGAAGAATGGTGTAATTGTTAAAGTTCCGAAGAAGGGAGACCTGAGTGAATGTGGTAATTGGAGGGGAATCTCTTTGTCACCGATAGCTTTGAAAGTTTTCAGTAGAGTGTTGTTAAATAGGTTGGAGCCGGTGGTTGAGGGTATTCTGAGGGATGAACAGGCTGGTTTTAGAAAGGGTCGTGGTTGCAATGATCAGATCTTTATAGTTAGGCATTTGATGCAGGAAGTTAATGAAATGAGAGTACCGTTAAGTCTTTGTTTTGTTGATTTTGAAAAGGCTTTTGATAGTGTTTCGAGAGAGACTATGGGGAAGATCATGAGACATTATGGAATACCAGAGGAGTTTGTGAGGGTCATTATGAACATGCATGAGGACACATTTTGTAAAGTGATGGTTGACGGTTGTCTGAGTGATTCGTTTGAAGTCAAGTCCGGAGTAATTCAAGGTGGTGTTCTATCGCCTTTACTATTTATATTGGTCATTGATTACATTATGAAACGCGTTGGAACAGAAACCGGTGCAGGTATACTTTGGGGAGAGAACAGGAAACTTTTGGATTTAGATTATGCAGATGATATAGTTTTGATTTGTGATGGGCCAGAAGAGATGCAGAGAGTGTTGGACTGTTTGGTGAGTGAAGGTCGCAAGGTGGGTTTGGTTATTAATTGTGGAAAAACTGAAATAATCAATATGAATATGGAAAATGCGCAGGAATGTGTAATTGGAGGTATGGTTGTAAAGCAAGTTGATAGGTTTAAATATTTAGGTACTTATTTAGCCAAGGATGGTTCTTTGAACTTTGAATTCGAGGAAAGGTTAAAGAAGGCTAATCAGGCAATGGGAATGGTTAAAAATATTTGGAATAATAACAATTTTTCTGTGCATACAAAAATCAAACTTTATAAGGTACTGGTTAGGAGTATCTTAATTTATGGACACGAGTCTTGGTACAGCACAGTGACTATGGAAAATAAATTCTTGGTGTTTGAAAACAAAGCACTTAGAAGAATATTAGGAGTTAAGTGGTGTTCCCACCAGCCGGTCGATGAATATGTTAGGTTCTCACGATGGAAGTGGCTAGGACATGTGTATAGGAGACAGGGAATAGTACGAGGTACACCAGGGTGGGTGGCACTTGGTAGGAGAGGTAGAGGAAGGCCAAAAGAGACGTGGGTGAGGACAATGAGACGGGAAGCTGGAGATGAGTGTTGAGGATATCTTGAGGGGTTAGCACAAGATAGGATGTGGTGGTGTGAGTTCATCAAGGCCCTATGCATCCCCGAGGGTGACACAGGAAATGATTGATTGATTGATTGACATAAATGTAAGATGTGTTGTACTTCATGAATATAGGATATGGCTGTATGATAGGCCGGCCAGTTGCAAGTAATGGTGTGTGTGTGTGTGTGTGTGTGTGTGTGTGTGTGTGTATTTCACCGGGTCGGTCAGGATCACTTGATGGTCGTGATCGTCAGCTTTTACCCTCCCGGAAGGGAGCTGAGAGCTCATATAGTCCGATCTAAGGGCAAGGCTGTGACCACACACGCACACACCAGTCCCCTTGCTCCAGGGGGACAGTAACCACTCACTTCGTCAGTGAAACTTTTCGCAACGTGTGTGTGTGTGTGTGTGTGTGTGTGTGTGTGTGTGTGTGTGTGTGTGTGTGTGTGTGTAAACTTAACCCATTAGCTGTGGTGGCTTCTCTTCAGTTAACATAAAATCGCTTACTGTATGCTGAAGTATATATACATATATATTTATTTTCCGGTCACAGCGTTCATCTAGCACGTCATATACTGTTCAGTTCTGCCGAGGTGCTCTTAGCTGAACGTATCGATGTAACGTTAGCCAAAACAAAATACCGTCTTTGTAACTAATTCGCATCTTACAGTTTCGATATCTAATCTCATTGTTCGTACATCACGATACTTTAGGCAGACAAGAAAATAATCTACCGAAATAGAAAACGCTAGTTACATGGATAACTGATATATTTTTCGTTCCTGGACTAGGCACATTTTACCCCTCTCCTATTCTGTCCTACTTTAGCCTAAACCAACCCATCCTAACCTACTTTTCTCTGCCCTACACTACCCTACCCCAGCCTACCTTGCCCTAGCGTTCCCTACCCTATCCTACCGCTGAGGTCTCCTGTAGGGATACTCGTTCTTCGGTTTTTGCCAGGCTTAGGGAGGTGGAGGAGATTAAGGTGTTGGACATCCGTTCTGGGGGCGGAGAGACTTACAACATCCCTTTGTCTTGTTGTAAACTTGGGTCTACCCTTTCCCTGTCATGACACTTCTCCGGAGTCGATAATATTCCCCATGCAGTGCTGAGGTACCTGGATGATGAAGCAGTGTCCTTCCTCCTGAGTCTTATAAATAGAATTTGGAGAGATTCGTCCACTCCTGCTTCTTGGCGGGCTGTTGTCCTACCGTTTCACAAGCCAGGTATTGCAGGTCACCATCTTGGTTTGCGTGGTAGGTTGCCTTTACTGATTATGGAATTTTTCCGTATTGGTGCCACCTTGTTTCCCTCATAACCTCAAGAGGAGGGAGTGCCTCAAACTAGTGTCCTTAGTGTCACCGTCTTTGCTAAAGTTCAGGAAGATTTTGTTGGCTCTGTTCCGGAGGGAGTGTCTGCCTCGCCGTATCCTCGCTATCCACATCCGTTTGGGTACAGGGTGAAGGCTGCCATGGGGGATGTGGATGTTCCAACCTTTCTTGTTTGTCCTGTGCGTGTACCAAGGATGGCTCCCTGGCTCCTCTCAGGGGTGCAACCGTGTGTTTACTTTCCTGAGAGAGGGGCCTTTCTTTCCTCACAGGCGGCTCTTTGCTATTTTTTTAGAACATGCTTCCTCTCACAGTGTCTCGATTCTCGTATGTACTGATGGATTGAAATCCCGTGAGGGGACAGGCTTGGGTGTTATATTTCCCGATTTCATTCGTGGTAGTAGTCTTCTCCCCCATCGTATCTACTTTTATCGCAGAACTTACTGCTATTTTACTCGCAGTCAAATTGATATTTAGCTTCCCTCCTGTTTGTTATACAGTTTTTAGCGACTCTGCCGATCTCCATTTTGTGTTTTCCCGTCCAATCCTCTTTTGTTGTCTACAGTGTTTTAAAATGGCTGTGCTTGCTAGGGACTGCTTTGTGGTTTTGTACCATTGTGGGCAATGAGCATGCTGACGCTTTGGCAAAGGCTGCTGCCTCTAGCCCATCCTCACCTCTCCCCTGCCTCGCTCAGTGATATTCATCTAACCACTCACTGTTTGCTCCCACTGGCAGAGTAGGTGGGATGCGGTGGGGCCCAACAAAATGTGTGATATTTGTGGGTAAACGGGCCCCTTCATTTGCCGAGGTCTGAATGCAGGTGGGAGACGGCTTTATGCTGGCTCCGAATGGGCCCTTCCTGGTTCTCTCATTGATTTTTAATGGAGGACTCTCCCCCTACTTTCTGTGTGGAATGCTTCGTCCCCCTGACTCTTCGGCTTTTGCTGATGGTGTCCACTGTTGGGGAATTGTGCCATCGTTAACTCTCTGAGCACCAGGCAGGAGAGGGATTGTAGTCTTCTGTTGGTACTTGGAGAGGATGCTTGTTGTGGTGGAGGGGGAAACCTTTGCCTGGTGTAGGCAGCTGCACTACCGTGTAAAATTTAGTATACAGTGGTTTTAGTGTTCTTAGTGTTTTTCTTGTTTTAATTATGAATTGTATTTTGTTTGTTTGTGTGTGTGTGTGTGTGTGTATTTCATCTTTTCGAGTGCTTTTATTCTCGCTGTCGTCCGGCGGCATATGACCCTGGTTGTTGTATCGCCAGATTTTATTGTATATACTTATTCAGTTCAATTTACCCTACCCTACTCTTCTCAACCCTACACTAGCCTACCTCAGCCTACCCTACCCTACCCTGCCATTGCCGACCCAACTCTACCCTACTTTAACCTACCCTCCCCTTGTACAGCCCTTTCACCACTACATTACTTTTCCTGTTTTCTTCTCTCTACCTTCGGATGATTTTCTTCACCTCTACAGCAGAGAGAAATTTCGAACTGGAAGGGTTAAATACTGCCATCATCAACCCCATCTCTATCAGGGGATCTCCTAAGTTGAATAAAATCGTGCGGTCAGCTAGGACAAAGTAAATAAATCGTTCTTGGTCTGAAGGGTTAAATGATTCTGTCCCGTCATCCTAAGAGGGTTTTCTGAAGCTGTAGGATATCGTCAGAAGCTAACAAAGTGTAAAAGTGACATCCGCAGACCGGGAGCTCAGCGTCCAGCGCTCCGCAGTTCAAGTCCCAGAGGTGGACAGATGTTTTGACGTGTAGACGTTACCAGGGCGTAGTTTGGTGGCCTACCCTTAAATATTCTGGACTTATGGTGGTCTAGCCTCGTGCACCTGCGCTCCACCACATAAAAAAATAAAAATAAAAAGGAAAGCCAAGGGTCATGAATGAACTAAAGGACTGAACTAAGCGGGGAAGAACAAAAATCGTAGAGAAGATCGCCCCAAATTTGATGAGACAGTGTAGTATAACTGAGTGAAATAGGCGTTGGATATGACGGAACTAAACGGCAGTTGTACCCACCTCTCTTCTGTACCCTACACTACCCTGATTCAGCCTACCCTACCCTACCCTACCCAGCCCAACCCACCACCACCCAGCCCTATCCTACCCTGCCATAACCTATCCTACCCTCCCCAACGCAACCATAACCTACCCATGCTTACCCTCGCCTGCCCTAATTGACCCAACTCTATTCAACCCTGCCATAACCGACCCATCCCTACCCTACCTCGGCATAATCAGCCCAATCTAACCTCACTCTGTCAAAACCGACCCGATCCTACCCCACCCTGCCAAAACCAACCCTGTCCTACTCCACCCTGCCAAACACGACCAACCCTTCCCCATCCTGCCAAAACTGACCCAATCCTACCCCACCCTGCCAAAACCGACCCAGTCCTACCCTACCCTGCCAAAACCGGCCCAATCCTACGCCGTCCTGCCAAAACTAACCCAGCCTTACCCCACCTGGCCATAACCGACCCAACGCTACCCCACCCTGCCACAACAATCCCATCACTACCCTACCTTAACCAAACCAGTCTTATCTAACACAGATCGAGTCCCGGAGGTGAACAAAGGTTTTTATATCATATAGACGTTTTATATTTTATATTTTGCAACTTTCAGAGGCATTTACTCAGCTTTAGGAGTCTTATGGATAGGCTCAATCAAACGTATCGAACCTCCCATGTTAGAAAAAATAGCTTACAGAAATGCGTCTCGTACTGAAGGGGCGGAATGGACAGATCGAGTGACTAAGATATTGAATTATGTATATGACTGGTTTTGTTGTTATTTCTATTATTATTATTATTATTATTATTTCAGGCAAATGTCCCAGGCTTCTAGACTGGCTGACTAGCGAATATTATTAAGTCTCCCGTGGCTCCGTGCTCCTTCCACTCAAGAGCCTGCACTTCACGCATTCCACGCACAAGATGGCGCCACCGCTGCATTCCTGCGAAGACGAGAGGTCAAGAGGACGACACTTGCTTTTTGTTTGTTTGTTTACTGTAATTGCTTAAAGTTGTGATCCCTCCAACTTGAATGCTCAGTTGTAACTATTGATAACTAGAATACGATGCTAGTCACGAAGAAGGGCTATAAAAAGATACAGAGCTCGTAGTATTGGCTGGATGAATCACTCTTGCGTGATAATCAAAGACGGTGAATAAAACCCACACTTGTAGACGAAGAATATAATTACCAAACAGTTTCGGTGGACACTGCTACGATCTTCAGTGGTCAAGATAGTGAGAGGAAGTGACATACTGACTATACAAGGGTTCCTTTTTATGCCTGTGTGTGTGTGAAAGGGTGGGGTAAAGGTGAGGTGGGGTGGGGTAGATTGTAAGCGGGGATTAACCCAAGGGGGATTTTGGGGGGGACATTACCGGACAGGTCAGGTGTAATTCCTATCTGACCTTACCTGTGTCGTAGCAGGAAGGGACATGTCTCTTCCTGCTACGACACAGGTAAGGTCAGATAGGAATTACACCTGACCTGTTCGGTAATGTCCCCCCCAAAATCCCCCTTGGGTTAATCCCCGCTTACAATCTACCCCACCCCACCTCACCTTTACCCCACCCTTCCACACACACACAGGCATAAAAAGGAACCCTTGTATGGTCAGTATGTCACTCCCTCTCACTATCTTGACCACTGAAGATGGTGGCAGTGTCCACCGAAACTGTTTGGTAATTATAGTCTTCGTCTACAAGTGTTGGTTTTATTCACCGGCTCGTAGTATTTTTTTCTTTTAACTAAGATACATGAAATAAGCTGCAAAAATACGAAAATACGAGCTTACTTAATGTAAATGAATTATAGTACGTTCAAGATGGAGGGAAGGCATTTTGTATTTTGTTTGTGATGTTATAATGTCTCTCAGGATCCTAGGATCCTCTCTCGGCTGAACCAAATTGTCTGGCGTCAGCTGGAACATGATGCTAGAGTTATGTCGGTCGTGATGGGGTTAATGGTGACGGTATTGACACTGTCAGGCTCCTATGACTCACTCAGTCGAATAAAATCGTCTGAGTCAGCTGAAATGGGGTACTAGAGTTGTCCCAAGCACCAGAGGGTTAAGATTCTTAACCCTCTGGTGCTTGGGACAACTCTAGTATTCCATTCCAGCTGACAGACGATTTTGTTCGGCTGAGTGAGTCATAGGAGCCTGACAGTTACTACACTGTCACCATTAACCCCCGCATGACCGGCATAACTCTGGTATATCATGTTCCAGCTGACGCCAGACAATTTGGTTCAGCCGAGTGGGTCTGGGGCCTGGGGCCTGGGGGGCACTAAATGAAAATATCCAAAAAATATTAAAGGGGGGGCTATATCAATTTTGCCACAGGAGGTATACCAAAATTGGACTTTTTAATAAAACCCCCTCCTCTCTCACTCCCTGTGTTTTGTATATACCCGTCTCTGTCTGCCTGTGGTGTGTCTGTCCCTCCCTCTCCCTGTGTGTGTGTGTGTGTGTGTGTGTGGTGTGTCTGCTGTGTGAAGGTGGCTGTGTACGTGTCGTGTGTGCCTTGATGTGTGTATGTATGTAGTAGTGTGTGTCTACTGTGTGAAGGTGGCTATGTACGTGTCTTGTGTGTGTCTTGATGTGTGTATGTAGCAGTGTGTGTGTGTGTGTAGTAGTGTGTGTAAGTGTCTTGGTGTGTGTAAGTGTCTTGGTGTGTGTTAGCTGAAGTGTAAGGGGCCTTGTGGTTTTAAGGAAAGCCTGCTACGCAAACTTCCCTCAGCCACATTTTAAAGAAACCTCTATCACACCGGGACTTGAACCCGGGTCCTCCTGATAGCAGGCCAGCACCATGCTGACCATGCTACCGCGTCCCCACTAGTATATTGGCTAAAACTTCTACTGTATTTTATTTCTTTACATGTTACAAAAAAGGGGAAATTGAACAACATACACAGACTAAACTCAATTGTCATGTACCTATTAATGTCGCTTTAGGAGGAGATATCTCGAAATTCCCTGAGCTACTTGGAATACCTAAGCCTGCAGTTTAATGCTAATCATGAACAAGTGCTATGGAAAGAATATAGAGCAGTTGCTACTTATATAAAGGGAGAAAGTAAAAACTGGAACTTAACTGCTAACCAACGGCAGGACTTAAACGATTAACCATATATTACATAAACTTAACACACTGAGTGACACAGAAACTAAACATATGATACAGATTCTTTAATGAAACTTATAATGAGAGTACAAATGACAAAATATACACTGCACAGGAAGACAGTACAGTACTTATTGGTTATACCTTCTGTGAGAACTGAGAATGAAAGCCTATCTGTTGTATCGGTTTATAAACGGAAGAGATGAATCACTAAATTTGATCCACAGTAAAAAATAATAATAATAATGAATACATAAAACAATAAAGACAAACCATATAGACTACATGTCCACCCTAAACTGACAAAAACCTGGCATCTCTCCACCTTGAATGCTGAGCTGTTTCTAGGGATAAAGACTAGATTATCATGCAAATCACAATGAAGATCTATGGGGAGGATGCAAAACCATAATACTGTCTTATTCTGCCACTTAGATACAGGAACTAAGCAGCAGAAGGACTAAAATTTGTCAAGGTGAGCCAACTACAATGACACAGATGAAGTCTGAGATTATATAATGTGTAATCATGAACTGATTGCATCATTCAGTAAAGATTACGAAAGGAAAAGCTATCAAATCTGAAAGTGTAAGTACTATACAAGATATGATTAACCTTGTACATCCATATTCTGAGATATGCTTCCTATATCATAGCCTACACACAAATTCATCCCCCTCAACAGTAATGGTATATTCCTGCTGTCTCCTGACTTCCAATCAACTTATGAAACCTCTCTCCTAATTACAGTACAGTAATATGTTAATGAAGGCTGCTAGTAATTACCTTCAGTATGATAATTCTTATTTAAAGGTAGCAGCAATGGTTAATGAAGGATGTAAGGTATGCAGTCCTTCCAGTTCAATATACTATATCTCCAATCAGGCTTTATCCAGTGTCTCTCCTACACATGTTAATACCTTCAGTCTTCACTAGTTTAACTCACAGAGCAGGGATTTTTTTTTTTTTTTTTAAATGCCATCTCATGATTATATTTAGCTTTGTATAGACTTCTGGAAGTGTAGGGGTTAGGCACAGCCTCACTGAACTCCTGCAATAACAGAGACTTTGCATAAGTTGAATAAAATTGCCTTCTGGCACTATGAATAAACTGAAAAGGGCATCACCGGGATTGCAAGAGTTAAAGGGACTCGCGGAGTTTATATCCCCGATGTAAACAAACTACCCATTACAGTTTTTACACACATCCCCTCATTTTTTCCAGCCAATTAACCTACTATGCCTGCCCATGTACAGGATCACATTCGACCTTAAAACCTAAACCCATGGTGTGAATATCAGGGGATTTAAGTAGCACTGCTTACTCGAGTTTAAAGGGACATCTTGGTCACCTGGAGATACACACCGCCGTATATCATCCTTATAGCTAATAATTACAACTTACATCAGCCGACTACACCTCTCGATAATGACAGCAAACACTGATAAACACATAGGCATAAGAATTACCAAAATAAGAAGTAGACTAACACCGTAAAGAATAAAATCTTCACTCATCTCCAGCATCTCTCAACGTTGCTCCTATAATGCACCAGTGACGTCACACTTCAAATTAAACATTTACTTATTAACATAGAGAACATAGAGGATGGAAGTAATGCGAGTATAAGTGGCTGGGGAATGGCTGGGAGAAGGAGAGAGGTGAGAAGACAGGAAGAAATCAGTAGGATAGAAGTCGTGGAAGCAATGAAGAAAGTTAAATCGGGGAAAGCCCCAGGAATTGATGGAGTGTGTGGTGAAATGCTGAAGCATGGGGGAGAGATAGTAGTAGAATGGATGTGGAAGATGTGCAGATTGGCCTGGGAGGAAGGTAGAGTCCCAGAGGATTAGAATTCAGGTATAATTATTCCCTTGTACAAAGGAAAAGGGGAAAAAGAAGTGTGTGGTAATCATAGGGGCATCTGTCTTCTTAGTATAATAGGAAAAGTGTATGGTAGGATACTTATTGACAGAGTTAGAGAAAGAACAGAGAAATTAGTTGGAGAAGAACAGGAAGGCTTTAGGAAGGGAAGAGGTTGTGTAGATCAGATATTCATTCTTAGATCTTTAGTGGAAAAGTTTCTAGAGAAGGGAAAGAAGTTGTATGTGGCTTTCATAGATTTGGAGAAAGCATATGACAGGGTGGATAGACAAGGATTGTGGAAAGTGATAAGAATATATGGAGTAGATGGGAAGTTGTTGAATGCTGTGAAGAGTATGTACAATAGTGCAAAGGCTGTAGTGCGTGTGGATGGTGAACTAAGTGAATTTTTCTCTTTGAAGGTTGGGTTGAAACAGGGATGTGTCATGTCTCCATGGTTGTTCAATCTGTACATGGATGGGGTAATAAAAGAGGTAGAAGGTAGGGTAGTGGATGTTGTAGTGGCCCTGGTGAGAAAGGGTAGTGTTTGGAAACTCCCTGTACTGTTGTTTGCAAATGATACTGTGTTGTTGAGTGAAGACGAAGGAGAGCTACAAGGATTGGTGGATGAGTTTGGGAGAGTGTGTAAGAAACGGAATCTAATGGTGAATGTAGGGAAGAGTAAAGTGATGGTCTGTGAGAGAGGTGAAGTCAGTGAATGTGCAGCGAGGTTGGATGGTGAGGAATTGGAAAATGTGAGTACGTTTAAGTACTTGGGTAGTGTGATGAGTAAGGATGGAGGTTTGGAGGGTGAAGTGCTTGAAAGGGTACAGCAGGGAAGAAAGGTTGCTGGTTCTTTGAAAGCAGTGATAAGAAACAGGGAAGTGAGCATGGAAGTGAAAAAGTTACTACATGACAGTATTATGATACCAACTCTAACGTATGCAAGTGAAGCTTGGACGTTGTTGGAAGGACACACGTCAAGAGTGAGAGCAGTGGAAATGAGTTATTTAATAGGAGCGTGTGGAGTCACATGGAGAGACAGGCTGACGAATGAGGATATAAAGGAGCGTTGTGGTGTGGATGTGGATGTGATAGGAAGCGTTAGGAGAACACACTGAGATGGTTTGGCCATGTGAAGAGGATGGAGGGTGAAAGACTGACGAAGAGAATGTATGTGAGTGAGATGGAGGGGGGAAGAGGGAGGGGGAGGCCGAGGATGAGATGGAGGGATGGGGTGGAGAGGTATATGAGAGAGGGGGGTGTGAGTTGGGAGCAGGGCAGTGAAATGGCGGGGGACAGGGCGACTTGGAGGCGATTTGTTTGTGGCCACCCCAAACGGGATAGAGGCGTCTGGCAATAGATAGAGATAGATAGATGATTAAATAACTAAAGCTAACACTGATTTGAACTAATACACATCTGGTCCACAGGTCGTGCTGGAGTCTGCTGCCTTGACGCTGCTTCCTTGCCACACTGGTCATACCCTGCTGAAGTTTGGTCTGCCCTGCTGTGAGAAGCCTGACGGTGGTGTGGTGTCTTCCCCTACTCTGAGATGCCTGGTGGTGTGGTGGTGGTGGCGGCGGCGGCGGCGGCAGGGTGTCGTGTCTTCCCCAGCCGTGAGATTACTTGCTGCTGCTGCTGGTGATCTGCCCTGACCTGCCGAGAGAAGCCTGGTGGTGATGGTGTGATCTGCCTTGCAAGTCCAGGATGTTCTGTGGACAAATGCTACTTTTGAATGCATAACTTATATTGCTGTCTCTGTTAATGTATTTTGTACTGAAGTATTAATAATGAAAACTTAAATTTTCTGTCTTGTTTCATTACCTTTTTAACTGTGGCTTTGACTTAATATAGGTGATCAGTATATTGCGCTCTGCAGTCTTGTGTGTTGTGGGGACGGCTTTTGTGATGAGCTAAGACATTCTGATCGCTTCACCAAATTACTGCTCAGCCGTGTGATCAGTGGACATAAAAGATTATACAATACAATGATATACAGCTAAGCATAAAAAAGGTTATGGGAATTCTCCACCATGCAATCAATGGACCTAAATTAAAGCCTATATTATAAAGCTAAGCCTGAAGAGGGTTGTGGGACGTAGATAATGATGCAGGGTAGACACTGGTAATGTTCACTGAGCCGTGCCCGCAACACACAAGAACTGGGTGGCGTAATATATGGACCACCTTGTATAATGAGAGGCCGTAAGTGTGTGCTGACCCACAAAAATGCCCCGTCATAACTATTACTGTGTCTTGTAGGAAGCACAAAGAAAACAGGCCACAGAATACCTCCTTGTCTCTCGTTCCTCCTACACAAACATACACGCCTTTCACTTTAACTTGACACAGAGTTTCATTTAAAGCATATGAGAATGTCACGCAGATCAGTAGCAGAAACAGCCAATACTACAGCCCAACATCCTTTCCACGGCACTCATTCGTGACTACCATCAAATTCTAGTGATAACTATCGCTACTACTCGGCAAACCGTATGGAAACTATAAGCTATCTGTCTATCCATCTATCTATAGCCAGACGACTTAATCCCGTAAGAGGTGGCCACAAACAAGTCGCCTCTATGCCACCCTGTCCCCCGTCATTATGCATCACTTACCCTAATTCACACCCTCTCTCATATACATCCCAACTCCATCCTCCACTTATAAGTAATACATTAAAACAACCGTGAATTACTGCCGCACAAGCTGAGCCGTAATCATATCCAACACAAACACGAAGGAGCTTTAAAGAACAGAAAACAATACCTTGATAGCAGAAGACACTAAGACCACAAGTACTGACAGCCTACACCAAGAAACATAACTAATTTCAGTCAGAGACCAAGTGAATATGAGAGGCACACAGTTCATCACTTCAGCTCAAGATCCGTCCCACCTTTGTAACCTTATGTTGCATCATCCTCTCCACAAACAAAATCGAACAACCGCCCAACACTACACAGAGTATCTTTGCAACATATCCCCTCCTCCACCCGACTCTACACTTCCCAGACACATTCACAAACTCACAAACACCCCAGCCAGCCAAAACTTTCTGCCAAACACATACATAAACACACAGTCACCCCAGCCAGCCAAAACTTTCTATACCAAACACATACATAAACACACACACACCCCAGCCAGCCAAAATTTTCTATACCAAACACATACATAAACACACACACACCCCAGCCAGCCAAAACTTTCTATACCAAACACATGCATAAACACACAGACACCCCGGCCAGCCAAAACTTTCTATACCAAACACATACATAAACACACACACACCCCAGCCAGCCAAAACTTTCTATACCAAACACATGCATAAACACACAGACACCCCGGCCAGCCAAAACTTTCTATACCAAACACATACATAAACATACAGACACCCTGGCCAGCCAAAACTTTCTACCAAACAGCATCCTTCATGTGCCACCACCAGACATACACCCTTCAGACACTACCGAACCCAGAGACACGAGTACACCAACCTTCCCTGCTACAATACTAACACAAAATATAACACACATACAATTCCCTGTGATCATACTGCAAAGTGGCACCCCCACACCACAGCACACCCACTCACTTCCTGCACCACACCACCACAACACAGACAATCCTTCAATATAACACAGGGTTCACATCCAGAGGAGCCTAAGATGTAACAAGAACAACAACAACAACTCAGGCCAAGTTAAAGTGAAACGAGTCTAGTTACGAAAGGAAAATTATTTCAAGTTATTTTGTAAGCGCTTCGGGTACACAAAGTTACAAGGCCACAGGGAACGAACTGCATACCGAGGGTGTAATACTACGGCGGCTTAGGGGGCTTTATACCACCTTTTCTTCAGTGATTTATTGTTCAACCGAGCGAGCGTAGAGAGCAAGCAAGCGAGAACACTATATGACATGGTATAATAGGGTGGCAGAGAACAGCGCCAAGATTGTGTTGTCTAGGAAACTATTAAAGCAACAACGGATCTATGGACAGCGTTAAAAACCTGGTAAAAAAAATAATAAGAGTTACTTGAGGGACTTTTCTCAAAATCTGCCGAGGCAGTTCTGATGAAAGGAAAATAAAAGTACCAAACTGAGTACCAGAACCGAGTTATTCTAGAAGTTAAAAGCTACTGCTGATCTGTTCAGACAGCTGGAAAGCTTATGAAGAAGCAATTGGTACTACTTAAGTTACATAGACTTAGCTTTTAACATCAAGCAAGATGGATGGATGTGGAATCGTGGATGCTTGGACCGATGGTAGTGTTCCTGCTGTTTCGTCCTTCCACCTGCCGACAAAAATCATCATCAATATCCTCCTCATCATCTTCATCATAGCTGTCGTCGTCATTATCATCATCATCATTATATACACCGTCATTCTCATTATCATTACCATTCTCATCATCATCATCATCATCAATATCATATTATCATCATCACCTACCTATCTATCTATTTATCTATATCTGTTTATCTATAGCCAGACGCCTTAATCCCGTAAGGGGTGACCACAAGCAAATCGCCTTCATGATGTACTGGCGTCTACCATTTAGCTCAAGTATCCCAGTCATATGTTTCTTCTCTTTCCCTCCATCTCATCGTCGGTCTCCCCATCCCCCTCTATCCTTCCAGCTAACTCATGTGCACTCTTCTAGTCATTTTCTTATTCGCCATCCCTTTCCTTGCGATAAATAAAGAGACAGTGAACAATGATTTTTGAAACCCATTGAGTGACCTTAGGAATCCAGTATGTTTTTTCAGAATATAGTGTAAATGTTTAGTATTTGTATGGCCAAGAAGAGCAATATCCCTGACCTCATTTGCACTCTTATGATATAAATAGTTCGAGTGTGAGGGAAATGCTGTACACACGCACGCACGCACGCAAATACACACAAGGATGCGCGGACACACACACACACACACACACACACATTCTCTCTCTCTCTCTCCTACACACAGTCACCAATTACATTTGAAGAGAAACGAAAAACAAGAGGTGACTCAGCCATAGACATGAAGATCGTCGCCGTCACCATCATCATCGTCATCACCATCATCATCGTTGTCGTAGTCGCCATCATCATCACCATCGTCATCATCATCATCATCGTCATCATCATCATCATCATCATCATCGTCATCATCATCATCATCATCATCGCCAGGAGCAACAGCGTCAATCACAGCAATCATCACAACCCTGTTAAAGAGTTACTACGTAAGTTCCATCATCATCATTATTATCCCAACTGCTTCATCATCATTACAATCACCATAATCTCGGTCCAGTTAGTTGGTTCAGGAGTTTCAACATCACTATCATCAGCAGCATCACTATCATCATTATCAATATCATCTCCGACAACCCTATTATCATCATCATCAGCCTGTGACACACCGCTGCGGGATAAGGACCCCTGTTCAATCTAACTTGGCGTAAAATTGCAATCTCTTTCTTAAATTTTGTGTTGTGACAAGGGGTTAACACTAGATTGATGCTAGTCACGAAGAAGGGACGTGGAAATGATGCAGAGCTGTATATTTGTCCAAATTTACCACTGCACTACGGGAAATCAGCTGCAAAAAAACGACGATCTCGGCCTAGGCAAATGAACAACACCATAATATACTTTGTGTGTGTGTGTGTGTGTGTGTCTGTGTGGGTGCGTGAGTTCGTGCATGCGTGCGTGTGTGCGTGTGTGTGCGTGTGTGTGTGTGTGTGTGTGTGTGTGTGTGTGTGTGTGTGTGTGTGTGTGTGTGTGTGTGTGTGTGTGTGTGTGTGTGTGCTTCAGGACAAAATAATTTACATACAATAATTTTTTCCATCACATTGTCCCTCTCATATCTGAATCGCACTTATCAGTATACATTCAGGTCCCAAACTGTACTGTTGGGTGGACATGGACAAGGAGGCAGGCAAGCCTAGTCCACCAGTCTGATCCGAACGAGAATCTACAGGATGACACTCACACTGCTATTTCACTGGTCTGAGACACCAAGATTGAGGCGGTACAAGGCCTCCATCTCCCTCACACCAACAGCCCCCTTGTCTCATCAGAATTACGTCTAGTAGCCTCATAGGTAATATTTCTTTGGGCCATGATACTTCCTGGCTGTCAGTGCGATATCCTTGTGTCCTAATGTAGTCACCTTAATGGCTAAAAACAGCAAATATCCAACACTTACCTCAGAGGAATGATGCAACAGCAACACACAAACACACCCTCGCCCTTCCACTGTCATACGGCCACTAGCAAAAGTAGCCAAGTAGCGACGCCTACCAAGACGAGAGACTTGTCCAGCTACTTTTACAACCACTAGATGGTACCCGGGCCCTCTCATGGTAGGGGCAACTCTAGTATTTTATTCCAGGTACTGCTGGGCGATAGCATTCAGCTGAGAGTGAGTCATAAGAGTGTTAATACTGTCTCTGTTAACTCTCATGATCATACAGGTCTCTTTACCAGCCCTACCCAAAAATAAATTCTGTGTGTGTGTGTGCGTGTGTGTGTGTGTGTGTGTGTGTGCTTCAGGACAAAATAATTTACATACAATAATTTTTTCCATCACATTGTCCCTCTCATATCTGAATCGCACTTATCAGTATACATTCAGGTCCCAAACTGTACTGTTGGGTGGACATGGACAAGGAGGCAGGCAAGCCTAGTCCACCAGTCTGATCCGAACGAGAATCTACAGGATGACACTCACACTGCTATTTCACTGGTCTGAGACACCAAGATTGAGGCGGTACAAGGCCTCCATCTCCCTCACACCAACAGCCCCCTTGTCTCATCAGAATTACGTCTAGTAGCCTCATAGGTAATATTTCTTTGGGCCATGATACTTCCTGGCTGTCAGTGCGATATCCTTGTGTCCTAATGTAGTCACCTTAATGGCTAAAAACAGCAAATATCCAACACTTACCTCAGAGGAATGATGCAACAGCAACACACAAACACACCCTCGCCCTTCCACTGTCATACGGCCACTAGCAAAAGTAGCCAAGTAGCGACGCCTACCAAGACGAGAGACTTGTCCAGCTACTTTTACAACCACTAGATGGTACCCGGGCCCTCTCATGGTAGGGGCAACTCTAGTATTTTATTCCAGGTACTGCTGGGCGATAGCATTCAGCTGAGAGTGAGTCATAAGAGTGTTAATACTGTCTCTGTTAACTCTCATGATCATACAGGTCTCTTTACCAGCCCTACCCAAAAATAAATTCTGTGTGTGTGTGTGTGTGTGTGTGTGTCGATAGCGGAGATACCTAATGTAAATGATATGTCATACCCAGTGATTCACGATGATGTAAACAGGGCTAACGATAACGCTGAATTGTTGTGTACTATATGTATTGATAACAGATTGGTTGTCATTAATAACCTCATGTATGCTGACAAACATTTTCCTGGTGATAAAACATATCGGAGACGCGGCACCTGGGTTTCGGAGGTGGATACCTGTGTGGCGTCACCGTCTCTGATAGACTATATGAGTGATTTTTCTGTGTTAAGGCGGGGTGACCTCCCTTCCGATCATGCCCCCGTTACAGTAACAGTTACGTGTTCAGGCGTAGATTTGGACAGTCTCATGACGAAGGCGGGGTCGCTAGGGGATCACGCAGCCCTTCATGGAAATGCTGGCAAGACTTGTTTAATGAGAAAGTCACTCAGATTTAACAGAATCAACAAAGAAGCATTTGTGAATAATATTATGCAAAGAGTACCTAACGAAGATTATGTAAATGTTGATGCTTTTGAGAAGCGCATCACTGACGCTTTATACTCGTGTGCGGAGGACAATGTAGGCAGGGTAGACAGAGCAGTAGAGATAGGTGGTGACAATCTTGGTAGGTGGAAGAGGCTGCTGGATGACGCAAGAGTGTGGAGAGCAATTGATTGGAAAGGAGACTTTAACATGGACAGACCTGATGAAATCTTGTGCCCCAGTGATGAGGATTTTAAATTCCATTTTGAGACTGTGCTGAACAGAGAGGATGTGAACAATGAGGTTGTAGATGAGGTGACAACTGATGTCACTATACCCGTACTGGATGAGCCCATCTCGCCCGCACAGGTGCACCAACAAGTAATATATAATAATAATAATGACGTATAGAAAAGGGGGCGAAAGGAAGGAAGGGAAGAATGATTGTGTATATGTGATGAGTGTTATGCAACCAGGGCGACGACACATGACGGCAGGAACTAGGCCTTAGTTTAAACTCCCGGCCTTACTGAGAGCTCTGGTCCTGGTTGCATTGTGTAAGGTGCATGTGTGTGTGTGTGTGTGTGTGTGTGTGTGTTTTTAAGTAGGAGAGGAAGAATTTAGACTAAGAGAAAGAGTGTCGGGGCTTAACCCAACGTGCGTGTGTTTGCTGTTGGGAAGGGGGGGGGTGTCGCACGTGCACTGTGTTGTTACTTAAGGACGGGAGGAGTGAACAGCTACGGCTTTCTCTGCCAAGCATTAGCTTATTGGCTGCCTCTCAGGTTCATCTGATTTTTCCGGCTCCAGGAGGCTGGGTTGGATGATAGGATACGGGTGTTAGGGTAAGGTATTGTAGCCCTAGAGGGCTTGGGTAGGGGGATAAGGAAAGGGGAGGAGGTAGGGGAGAGGAGTGGAGGAAGGGGAGTCAGGGTAGGTTCTCTTGGGGGTGGGCGGAGTATTGGGCTGTAGCCGTGATCTTGATGGGGGGTGTAGGGGTGGTTCAGGGTCTGAGGCAGGATGCTGGATATGAGGATGGTGGATTATTACGTGGCTGCCGTGATCTTGATAATGGGTGTAGGGATGGTTTAGAGTCTTGAGTGAGTTGCTGGACGTGAACTAAGTTAGTTAATGAAAGGGTCAGTAATAAATAAACTATTGGTGCTTAAGTGAACAATGGGGTTGGTGCAGGTCTTGCGTCAGGGTGGAAGAGGTTGGCTAGAGGTCGTGTGGGGGGTGTGATCCGGGTGAAAAAGTCGATGAAGTCAGTGTGAACGTCGGTGAGTTTGGTGATTTGTTCTTGTTGTAGGTGGTGAAGGTAAGTGTTGATGGGTGGAATGTTGGCGCGTTCATGAGAGTGTATGTTGGTGACAAAATCATCCCACCGTATGCTCAGTGCCCAACGTATGGCTTTGTTTTGAACTCTCTGTAAATTTAGAATGTTGCTTTTGGCCGAAAGAGATAGACTTAACGGTGAATACGTGAGCAGTGGTCTGATCAGTGCTTTATACAGATGAAATTTAGCTGAAGATGCTGCACTACGAAACCGGTATATTTGTGTTAGTGCAGTGCCAGCCACGCCTGCCTTGCCTCGTATATGATGATGAAATTTGAAGTTTTTGTCGTATGTAAGACCAAATGCGGTTGCAAGTATTCCTAATAGGAATGGGAACGCTATCGGGATCACGCGAAATTAGAGAAATTGGGCGGGGGTTGGCTGATTTAATACGAAAATATGTTACTGTGCATTTCAAGGGATTCGCTTGAATCCGCCACTTCTGCTCCCATCGTGCAATTCGGTCCAGCTCTATGCTCGCTTTGTTGGTAATTCCCAGTCTGCGTGTAAGTAGTCATAGTGTGGTGTACTGGGGATCAGGATCGGGTTGGTGGAGATGGACATTATAATGGGGATGTGATCAGACCCAGACATTGGGCCGGGGGTGATGTGGTGATGAAAGATGTTAAATGATCTATTGGTGAAGATGAGGGCAACATCCGGCCACACCAAGAGTGAGTGAAGAGGAGGAAATGAATGTAATAAGGCAGAGATACAAAGGTTAATACATGATACAGTAATTCCTGTTACTTTTCAGCAATATAAAAACAATAAGTACAAAGACGACGAGATTAATACAAAATAAATAAAGAATAAAGAACAATTATTAACACTACACCGACGCTTCCATCTCGTAAGCAGTAGTGCCCTCCCCCCTCCCACCTCAATGCCCTCCCCTCTAGCTCACACCCCAACTGTGTATTTCTCCTAACGCTTTCTGTCACATCTATATCCACACCACAACGCTCCTGTACTTCCTCATTTGTCAGTGCGAGACTGGTGTGCATTGGTATGCTGTGGATAACCAGCCAGGCACCGCGGAGCTGGGCGGCACACGTCAACACTACCACCTAACATTGGGGTAACTAAGGCGGTAACCGTTGGTATGGCGGCGATATGTGAATGTAGAGGTAGACGGCCTGGCGCCATGACCTAAGCGAAGCAGACGTATACACCACCACACCAAGAGCGACACTGAGGGTCGCTGACTGGGCATAGGGGTTTTAAATGGGTAGAGGCAGACAGGTAGACGCCGCATTGGGGGCGGGGCTTGCAATAAAGAAAATTGCCACAAAATGTAGGGGACCCTTACGTAACTTCGACGAATCTTTATACCGTCCATTGTCGTTTCGTTTTTATTTTCTCTCTCTCTCTCTCTTGTTCTTACGTTGCCTCATGTTCAAAGGTACTTTTATTTCTTAATGGCGGTGGTCTAATATAAATTTCCATGTGGCTCTATATGTGGACACTCAGTGGATTGTGTTTTCCATTTTTTCCTCCTAATCTATAGTTTATCACATCTTTCCTGGCTTATTTCCCTGAGATATCTATACTGCATTCGGATTCTACACTAAGTTATTAGCTACTTAATCAGTTGCTTTGTACTGTGATCGTATCGTATCTTTTATAAAAGCTCCAATAAGCTTGCATGCATCGGCCTTTAGTCACATGATGGCTCTCCACGCTGCTTGATCTCTGGCAGCCTCCCTATTCAGTCCCTTATCCCTGAGGTCACACTCTATGACCTCGTCTCAGGTCTTTTTCGGTCTGCCTCTCGCAACCGTACCCCCGACGT
This sequence comes from Coenobita brevimanus, assembly GCF_032717465.1. NCBI lineage: Eukaryota > Metazoa > Arthropoda > Malacostraca > Decapoda > Coenobitidae > Coenobita > Coenobita brevimanus. The sequence continues at coordinate 58,114 of NW_027642979.1, forward strand.
TCACACTTCTTACTGGAGATCCATAATATCTGAATGTTTCTTGTCTGCTTCTTACCATTTGTAGAGGTTCCATGTACTGTGTGTGTGTGTGTGTGTGTGTGTGTGTGTATAATGCCACTTTGGATAAGTAACCTGTATTTCTATATGGCCAAATCTACACCTACTGAAACTCAAATCTGCCACCTCAGTGTCACCCTGTCCTCCACTGACAGGCTGCATTCTCTCCAACTCACATTCCCTTCTCATATACGTCTCCACCTCATCACTCCACCTCATCGTTGGACTCCCGCTCCTCCTTCTTCCCTCCACCTCAGCCACACACACTCTCCTTGTCAGTCTCATATACTCCATCCTCTCTACGTGGCCAAATCAACACCTCAGCTCATCTCACACCCATACACCCAAGCCTCCTTTATCTCCTCTGCTGAGTATAATCATCTGAGAGAGAGAGAGAGAGAGAGAGAGAGAGAGAGAGAGAGTAAAAGGTACAGTCAACGCAAATAAATGGACGGGGTTAAATCCACCAGTGTGCCAATCGGGGGCAGGTAAATGGCACACCTTAATGCCCAGTGGGTTTATATTAGCCACAGTGTTGGACTGATCCACTGCCAATGGACCTATACTCACACACACACACACACACACACACACACACACACACACACAGTACAAATCCTGCTAAGTTATGACTGGCCACAATTAACTTTTATTGCAACCGCATAAAAAAATCGTGGTGATACTTTGACATTAAAAAAAAAAGGATTAATTTTTTCGACTTCCTCCCCCCTTCTCTCTCTCTCTCTCTCTCTCTCTCTCTCTCAAACAGACAACACAGTAGTCCACAGGGTACATATATATTTCACTCTCACTCGGCCCAGATTTTGTTGCTGATTTCACGTAGCTCAATGGCAGAACGTCTCTCGCTTCACGTGTTGCTGTTTTTATTTGTGTGTGGAGTAAATTTATCTTTTCGTCGATTTCGAGAGGGAGGAGGAGGAGGAGGAGGAGCAGGAGGAGAGGAGGAGCAGGAGGAGAGGAGGAGCAGGAGGAGAGGAGGAGCAGGAGGAGAGGAGGAGCAGGAGGAGAGGAGGAGCAGGAGGATATGATGAAAAGAAAGACGAGGATGACAAGGGAAAGAGAATGAGGGGGAAGAGGACAAAGGAGGAAGTGGGGAATGATAAGGAGGAGAAAGTGGAATGGAGAGGAGGACAAGGAAAGGAGAAAGAGGAGGAAGAGGAAAAAAGAGAGGAAAACAGATGGAAGAGGAGGAGGAGAAGGAGGAGAGGAGAGGACAGGAGAGGAAAGAAAAGGAGGAGGAGGAGGAGGAGGAACTTTATGTCATAAGGCAGAGATACTAAGGTTAATACATGATACAGTAGTTCCCGTTATTTCGCAGCATATTAAAAACAATAAGTACAAGGATGACGAGATTAATACAAAATAAAGTGAAAAATAAAGAACAATTATTAACACTACACCATGATTTCTGTCATCTATATATTGCATGACGTTTTTATCTCGTAAGCAGTGGACACAGACACCGCCTCCTGATCGCCCTGCCCTCCCCACCCCCATTTCACTGCCATCCCCTCTAGTTCACACCCCTCTCCCTCTCACCTCCATCCCATCCCTCCATCTCATCCTCTGCCTCCCCACCCTCTCCTCCCCCCCTCCACCTCACTCACATACACTCTCCTCGGTAGTCTCACTCAAACCAACTGTGTATTTCTCCTAACGCTTTCTGTCACATCTACATCCACACCACAAGGCTCCTTCACTTCCTCATTAGTTAGTATGTCTTTCCTTTCAACTCCACATGCTTCTCTCAATAATCCCCTCTCCATCCCTCACCCTCAGCGAAACACTATTCCTTACTTGCCATGACGCGGGACTGGTGTAGCACTGGTATGCTGCGAGTAACCAGACAGCCAGGCACCGCGGAGCTGGGCGGCACGCGTCTACACACTCCACCTAACTTACGGTGACTGAGATGTTGCCCGGGGTGTTGGTATGGAGCAAGGTGGAGATGATGCCAGTGTGAAGGTAAACGGCCTGGCGCCAGGGGCTAACCGACGCAGATGTACACCCTACCCCTCCAAGAGCGACACTGACGTTCACCGACTGGGCATAGGGGTTTCCCTGCGTATACAGGGAATATGACAAAATTATCTCTTAAATGAAAAAAATCGCAAAGATATCACTCTTGTAATTTCTGTGTTGCGTTGGTCTCCCTGGCCCAACATGGATGCCAAAGACTGCCAATTCTAGCTTCATCATTTCAGCAGAAAAATCCAGAACATGGATTGTTTTTTAACGCTCCTTGAGGTATTTGTCGCTGATAATATATGGTAATTAACCGTACTGATGTGCTGTTGTGGCTTAGTGAAAATAGAGTCATATGAGAGTGTAGTTCAAACACGGAGGTTATCTGATCTCGCTGAATTGAATCAATGAATCAGCTCGACCAAAGACATTTGTGAGTTCAACCAACACCTCGAGGTTTCACAACACCACACAGTTGCCAGATCTCAGTGTGCTAGGGATTTACGAAATTAGATTCTATTATAATATGAGTAGTCGTAAAATTAGAGTCAATGGCATAAAAATAGTCGTTATTATATTAAACCTTCATGAACTCTAAGCTGACTAAAAACAAGAAGCCTCAGTAATTTTGCTATGAGTTAAGATTGACTCGGCAGGCTACTGGTCTTATTATACTTGAGAACACTGTGTAGCATATTATTTTGCTGTAAATAATCTTTATCCTCAACGTCTGCAATAAATAAGTGGTGTAAGTATTGTACTATCCATACACCCACCCTCCTGCCCCAAAGAAACAGTCGAAAAAGATAAAATAATGGAAATATCGTCATTTTTATGTTGGCCACTGAGGAGAGAGGACAGGGAGGTCGCTGCTTTTGGCGGGAAAACGAGTGGTTTCCATGGCAACGCAGGCTCAACTGGCACATACAAAATATTTGCTGTTTTTGGAGTGTGTGCTTGATTGACGACATAAGTGGCTTAGTGGTAAAGACAGTAACATAATAATTCAATGTTTTA
>NW_027642980.1:7500-22500 GCF_032717465.1 Coenobita brevimanus
TCACTGACACTGCACAATATAGAATTACTTCCCACGCCCATGTGTCAAATCGCACATGGCCACTCTCCCTCTTCCTTTACAGTACCGCCACCAACCATAGATACCATCACTTTTGTTTTATCTGCATTTACTCTTAAGCCCTTGTGCCTCATACCTTGTCTCCACTTTCTAAATCTTTCCTCCTCCTCCCTTTCGTTCTCTGCAATCAGCACAAAATCATCAACACAACATCTCCCACGGGAGTCCCTTTCTGAAGTCACGTGAGAGGGCTTCAAATGCCATGACAAACAGCAAGTGGCTCAAAACTGACCCCTGATGCACACCAACATTCACAGAAAGCTCATCACTTAGATCTCTGTTCACCCTTACCTGGGTGTGAGCACCCACATACATAGCTATAACTCTCCTAACCAGCCACTTCTAGATCCCAAACTTTCTCATTGCCCACTTCACCACCTCCCTAGAGGAGTGTGTGTTAATATTACCTAATTTACTGCTGTTCACAGGAGCCAAACATTTGCTATTATTATTATTATTATTATTATTATTATTATCAGCATCATTATTATTATTATTCTTATTATGATCATCATTATTATTATTATTATTTTATTATTATTATTATTATCATCATCATTATTATTATTATTATCTGTGGCACCGCATGAAGGGGACCCAAGGAAAGGCTAATGTTTGCTTCCATGTTTACTGACTGTATGTGCTGGAGGTGCGGCGTGACTGGCAGTGTGTGTGTGTGTGTGTGTGTGTGTGTGTGTGTGTGTGTCTGTTTGTGTTGCTGTGTGTGTGTGTGTGTGTGTGTGTGTGTGTGTGTGTGAGAGAGAGAGAGAGAGAGAGAGAGAGAGAGAGAGTGTATTTGTATATGTCTGTTTGTGTTGTGTGTGTGTGTGTGTGTGTGTGTGTGTGTGTGTGTGTGTGTGTGAGAGAGAGAGAGAGAGTGTGTATTTGTATATGTCTGTTTGTGTTGGTGTGTGTGTGTGTGTGTGTGTGTGTGTGTGTGTGTGTGTGTGTGTGTGTATGTGTGCGCTTGTATATACCGGTATCTGTTTGTATGACTGTGGATGTGTATGTATGTATGTATGTATGTGTTTCTATGTACGTTTATGTATGTATGTATATGTATGTATGTATGTTGTGTATGTATGTATGTATATGTATGTATGTATGTATGTATGTTGTGTATGTATGTATGTATGTGTTTATGTCTGTTTGTATACGTCTGTCTCTGTGTGGCTGTGTATGCATGTATGAATGTGTGTGTGTAAACGTATGCACATGAGTGTATGTGTGTGTGTACGTACGCACATGTGTGTATGCATGTAAGCAGTCAGTGTGTTTTAGCCTTGACTCCAAACATCACCTTAAATTCCTTCAAGATTACCGGTATATTCCCTAACACCACTTCCTTACCGATTTATTTTTGGATACGGCTGGGCAACATCGTTTTGTATGTTATTTATGCAGAGTGTGGTGATATTGGAAGGATTTAAGGAACACAGACGAGAACGGGAAGGTGAACTAAACAAAATAAATCGCCGTGGGAGAGGTGTTAGGGAGCTTCCTTAACCAGCGAGAAGACGGGTGGATACAGAGAGAGAGAGAGATAGAGAGAGAGAGAGAGAGAAGGAAACAGAAAGAAAGAAATGAATGACGGTGAAAGGAAAAAGGGAGAGAGAGAGAGAGAGAGGAAGCACTTCTTCATGGCTAGCATTGAGGTGGCTGTAATCTGTTATTACAGACTGAAATAAACAGCTAATAGTGAGGCGTTAAGTACAAGACGGTGTTGGAGGGGGACGCCTTCACGTGGTGGCTCCAATATGACACACACACACACACACACACACACACACACACACACACACACACACACACACACACACACACACCATGCGAAAGGGGAGGAGAAGAAAAGGGAAGGGAGGAAGGAGGGGGTGACAAAGGGGAGAATGGAAAGAGAGAAAGAGAAGGATGGGGTGGAGGAGGGAGGAAAAGCGAAAGGGAGAAGGGAGGATAGGGAAGGCAGGAAGGAAGAGTGAGGAGTAGGATGGGAGGAAGGAAGATAGGAAGAAGAGGAAGGAAAGGAAGAGGGAGGGAAGGAGGAAGAGGAAGAATGGGGTAAGTTAAGTAGGCAATAATGTGCTACTAGTACTAGTAGTAGTAGTGGTAGGGTGAAGAGTGCAGGATGGCATCTACTACTGGTAGGGTGAAGAGTGCAGGATGGCATCTACTACTGGTAGGGTGAAGAGTGCAGGATGGCATCTACTACTGGTAGGGTGAAGAGTGCAGGATGGCATCTACTACTGGTAGGGTGAAGAGTGCAGGATGGCATGATATAAGGCAGTGACTGGTGTATATAGACATGTAAGGCCATGATATAAGGCAGTGACTGGTGTATACAGACATGTAAGGCCATGATATAAGGCAGTGACTGGTGTATACAGACATGTAAGGCCATGATATAAGGCAGTGACTGGTGTATACAGACATGTGAGGCCATGATATAAGGCAGTCACTGGTGTATACAGACATGTAAGGCCATGATATAAGGCAGTCACTGGTGTATACAGACATGTAAGGCCATGATATAAGGCAGTGACTGGTGTATACAGACATGTAAGGCCATGATATAAGGCAGTTACTGGTGTATACAGACATGTAAGGCCATGATATAAGGCAGTCACTGGTGTATACAGACATGTAAGGCCATGATATAAGGCAGTCACTGGTGTATACAGACATGTAAGGCCATGATATAAGGCAGTCACTGGTGTATACAGACATGTCAGGCCATGATATAAAGCAGGCCATGATATAAGGCAGTTACTGGTGTATACAGACATGTAAGGCCATGATATAAGGCAGTCACTGGTGTATACAGACATGTAAGGCCATGATATAAGGCAGTCACTGGTGTATACAGACATGTCAGGCCATGATATAAAGCAGGCCATGATATAAGGCAGTCACTGGTGTATACAGACATGTCAGGCCATGATATAAGGCAGTGACTGGTGTATACAGACATGTAAGGCCAAGAAAAGTAAGACAAAAGAGAAGCAGTCATGCTGACTTAATCTACACTTAACCTACATACACATACATACACGCACACACACACACATTCACACAGAGTGTATGTATGTGAGTGTCTGTGAATGTACGTGAGTGTGTGTATGTGTGTGCGTGAGTGTGAGTGTGTGCGTGTGAGTGTGAGCGTGTGTGTGTGTAGCTGTGTTCCCGAAAGAATGTCACACGCACTGGGACTGTCCTCCATGGAGGTAAACCCACTGAGGTGTACCTCCATGGAGGTACACCTCAGTGGGTGTACCTCCATGGAGGTACACCTCAGTGGGTGTACTTCCATGGAGGTACACCTCAGTGGGTGTACTTCCATGGAGGTACACCTCAGTGGGTGTACTTCCATGGAGGTACACCTCAGTGGGTGTACCTCCATGGAAGACAGTCCCAATGCGTGTATCATATTTTCGGGAACACAGCCACACATACACACGCATACACACTCACATGCACACACTCACACGCACACGCACACATTCACACACACGTACACACACACATGCACACTCACATACATACACTCACACATTCACACACACACACATACCTTCACGCAAACTTTCACCAATGCATTTTGTCCTGCCCCGCCCTCAGGGCCTACGGGAGTCACAGATCACACCCACTGCCCGCGCAGTGCGTCTTGTGAGGGGTGGAGGCGGGGCTGGTGGCGTGGTGGGTGGCGTGGTGGGTGGCGTGGTGGTCTGGGTGTGGCCTTGGCCTGGCCTGGCCCGTGGCTGGCTGCACCCAGCACCTGACCGCCGTAAGTGTTCAGTATGTAAGCGAGGGCGGCCTCAACGTTGAGCCGAGTGCCAGTCAGGCATACAGGCGCACCCACCGTGACGGGAAACTTGAACCCTACGGCGTAAAAGTCGGTCAATGCGTTACACGTGTCCCCGTTAAGCCCCCTGAGGGTGGCCTGCTGGTGGGCGTCCATAGACATGTAGCGCACCACCAGGGGAGGCGTCTGGGGGTGGGGCCATTTGTGCCGACCTTTGCTTACGTTTTCTGGCCTTGTTTTGTGCTGGCCCCGGCTGGCCTGGGGGGGCCGGGGCTGGCTATGGCATGGCCTGGGTGGCGGGGTTTGCCGATGTTGTGGTGGCGGGTTTTGCCGATGTTGTGGTGGCGGGTTTTGCCGATGTTGTGGTGGCGGGTTTTGCCGATGTTGTGGTGGGGTTCTTTGCCGATGTTGTGGTGGGGTTCTTTGCCGATGTTGTGGTGGGGTTCTTTGCCGATGTTGTGGTGGCGGGTTTTGCCGATGTTGTGGTGGCGGGTTTTGCCGATGTTGTGGTGGGGTGCTTTGCCGATGTTGTGGTGGGGTTCTTTGCCGATGTTGTGGTGGGGTTCTTTGCCGATGGTGTGGTGGGGTTCTTTGCCGATGTTGTGGTGGGGTGATTTGCCGATGTTGTGGTTGGGTTGTTTGCCGATGTTGTGGTGGGGTTCTTTGCCGATGTTGTGGTGGGGTTCTTTGCCGATGTTGTGGTGGGGTGGGGGGTTTTTGACTGTGGTGGGGTTGGCTGTGGGGGGGGGGGGGGTTTTGACTGTGATGTGGTTGGCTGTGGTGGGGTGGGGGTTTTTGACTGTGGTGGGGTTGGCTGTGGTGGGGTGGGGGTTTTTGACTGTGGTGGGGTTGGCTGTGGTGGGGTGGGGGTTTTTGACTGTGGTGGGGTGGGGGTTTTTGACTGTGGTGGGGATGGCTGTGGTGGGGTGGGGGTTTTTGACTGTGGTGGGGTTGACTGTGGTGGGGTGGGGGGTTTTGGCTGTGGTGGGGTTGGGTGTGCTTGGGTGGGGGGTTTTGGTTCTGTTGAGGTACATGTGGGAGGTTCCGGTTCAGGTGAGGTTCTCGAGTCAGGAGCTGTATTTTTCTTCTTCTTTCTTTTCCTTTTCCTCTTCTTCAGGGCTTGGGACTGTGCGGGGCTTTCCTGCTGGGCTGGGTCTTCCTCAGCAGGGGGTGAGGGCGTGGCGCCGTTTGTCCCGTCACCTTCCCTCTCGTCCCGTCCCCGTCCATCCCTGGCCACACCCTCCTGTACCTGCATCTGTCCCTTGAGCCGTCCCAGGTCCCTCGCCAATTCTTCCATCATTAGATTCCGTTCCTCCACCTCACGTTGCAACTGCCTCACCAGGACCTGGGAGGCCTCAAGGTCCCGCGTCAGCACCTCTTGCTCCCGTACCTGCCGCCGCAGCCGATCGTTATCAGCCATCTCATCAGCCAGCTCAAGCCGAAGCCGCGCCAATTCTACCCTGTGTGTTACTAGGCCCTTCCGCAGCTCCCACAGAGGGTCCGGGTTGGGGCAGGGAGGCTTCGTTCCTTCTTCCTGCACCTCCTCCAGATCCTCGAGAGCCTCCTAGGCGTGGTCCCGCTCCTGCCCCTCCTCCACACCCCCGACGCCCTCCTGAGTCTGTTCTCGCCCCTGCCCCTCCTCCAGATCCTCGACGCCCTCCTGAGAGTGGTCTCGCTCCTGCTCCTCCTCCAGATCCTCGACACCCTCCTGAGAGTGGTCTCTCTCCTGCCCCTCCTCCAGATCCTCGACACCCTCCTGAGAGTGGTCTCGCTCAACGTCCCCGATAACCTCCTTTTCCTCAAAATGTTCGTGAGCCAGGACAGGGTGGGTGCCCGCCTGCTCCTCCTTTTCCTCACCGTGCTCGTGAGCCAGGACAGGGTGGGTGCCCGCCTGCTCCTCCTTTTCCTCTCCATGCTCGTGAGCCAGGACAGGGTGGGTGCGGGCCTGCTCCTCCTCCTGTCCATGCTCGTGAGCCAGGACAGGGTGGGTGCGGGCCTGCTCCTCCTCCTGTCCATGCTCGTGAGCCAGGACAGGGTGGGTGCGGGCCTGCTCCTCCTTTTTCTCTCCATGCTCGTGAGCCAGGACAGGGTGGGTGACCGCCTGCTCCTCCTTTTCCTCACCACGCTCGTGAGCCAGGACAGGGTGGGTGCCCGCCTGCTCCTCCTTTTCCTCACCATGCTCGTGAGCCAGGACAGGGTGGGTGCCCGCCTGCTCCTCCTTTTCCTCAAAATGTTCATGAGCCAGGACAGGGTGGGTGCCCGCCTGCTCCTCCTTTTCCTCAAAATGTTCATGAGCCAGGACAGGGTGGGTGCCTGCCTGCTCCTCCTTTTCCTCAAAATGTTCATGAGCCAGGACAGGGTGGGTGCCTGCGCCTGCTCCTCCTTTTCCTCAAAATGTTCATGAGCCAGGACAGGGTGGGTGCCCGCCTGCTCCTCCTTTTCCTCAAAATGTTCATGAGCCAGGACAGGGTGGGTGCCCGCCTGCTCCTCCTTTTCCTCAAAATGTTCATGAGCCAGGACAGGGTGGGTGCCCGCCTGCTCCTTTTCCTCACCATGCTCGTGAGCCTGGACAGGATGGGTGTCTTCCTCCTCCTCTCCCGACTCAGGGGGATTTTCATAGTGGTAAGTGGGTGGGGGTGGGTGCCCTCCTCTCCCAGCTCAGCGGTGGGGGGATGTTAGCGTTAGGAGGCTGGACAGGGTGGCATTCAACCGGAGAAAATATTGTTTGGTTGATATTCGAAAAGCATTTTTTCAGTGTTTTTCTTCCACTTTTAACCTTAAATTACAGTTACTCTCCTTTGATGTGCAGTGGCACTGGATCTGGGAACGTATAAACGAATTGCACTTGTCCTTTTGGCCCTGGTTCAGTATTCCAGTGTTCAACCTTTGTTTTGTTAAAGTGAAGTGTATGTTTGGTTTTGTATCTTTTTTGCCAGGGCCACCGCCAGCCTGACCTCTTTTCCTTTACTTTTAAATGGGTGGCATTGGCCCTGCTTTCCCCTTGTGTCAACCGCACACAACTGACAATGATGGCAGCCATTTCCCTGATGGCTAGGGCTCGCTGCAAATAGCTAACTTCCACCCAGGCTACAAAATGGAATTGTCAACTATCTTTCAGTTGGGTTTATCTGAAAGCAGAGGACTCAGACTATGACACTTGGTTACACTTCTCAGGACGAAATGACTACAATTGGCGGTCTGCGATGGCTGGGAAATTATCGCTGGAAATTTGCCAAGCTTCGACGCTGAGCAGCGAGGAATTTATGTTTGAATCCATCCCAATGTAATATTATATAGGAAAGGTGGAACCCGACTGATAAACATTATAACACATTACAGCAAAGGTGCAATGAATCTGTTGATGATGATGATTTACCAGGAGGAGGATAGGGACAGTATGGATTCCATAGTTAGTAGTGATGAGAGAGAAAATGATAAGACTGTGACGATGATGATGATGATGATGACGATGATGATGATGATGATGATTTACCAGGAGGAGGATAGGGACAGTATAGATAGCACAGTTAGTAGCCTTGAGAGAGAAAATGCTACGGCTGTGACGGTGATGATGATGATGATAATGATGATGATGATGATAATTTAGGAGGAGAAGAAGGGTAGTAAGGGTACCGTTCTTAATGGCGATGATAGTGAAAATGACTGGACTGTTATGATGATGATGATGATGATGATGATGATGATGATGATTTAGAAGCTGCAGGATAGGGCTGGCAAAATACTATTCTTGATGGCATTCATAGCGACAATAATCCTGGGGATGATGTTTTGATGGAAGATGATATAAGGCTAGTAATGATGCTATTGATAATGGTGATGACAGTGACAATGATAAGGTGGTGATGATGGTGGTGATGATGGTTTAGAAAGAGGAGGATAGGCTCAGTCAGGAGACTATTCTTAGTGGCGATCATACTTAAAACAATCCTGATGTGAATGAGGATGGTTTAGATGGAAGACGATAAAGCCAGTAAGGATGATAATGCTAATGGTGATGATGGTGACGATGATAAGGTGATGATGATGATGATGATGATGATGCAGGAGGAGGAGGAGGAGCATATAGAGATAGTAAGGATACTATCGATAATGATGATGATATGACAACAATACGGTTATGATGATGATGATGATGATGATGTGTAGGAAGAGGTGGATGGTGGTGGTAAGGATACTATTAATGATGATGGTGATTATGATGATGATGATGATGATGATGATGATGATGATGATGATGTGTAGGAAGAGGTGGATGGTGGTGGTAAGGATACTATTAATGATGATGGTGATTATGATGATGATGATGATGATGATGATGATGATGATGATGATGTGTAGGAAGAGGTGGGTGGTGGTGGTAAGGATACTATTAATGATGATGATGATGATGATGCAGGAGGAGGGGAAGCATATAGAGATAGTAAGGATACTATCGATAATGATGATGATATGACGACAATACAGTTATGATGATGATGATGATGATGATGATGTGTAGGAAAATGTGGATGATGGTGATAAGGATACTATTAGTGATGATGATGATGATGATGATGATTATGTGTAGGAAGAGGTGGATGGTGGTGGTAAGGATACTATTAGTGATGATGATGATGATGATGATAATGATGGTGATGATGATGTGTAGGAAGAGGTGGATGGTGATGGTATACTATTAGTGATGATGATGATGTGTAGGAAGAGGTGGCTGGTGATGGTGAGGATACTATTAGTGATGATGATAATGATGGTGGTGATGATGATGATGATGATGATGATGATGATGATGATGTGTAGGAAGAGGTGGATGGTGGTGGTAAGGATACTATTAGTGATGATGATAATGATGGTGATGATGATGATGATGATGATGATGATGTGTAGGAAGAGGTGGCTGGTGATGGTATACTATTAGTGATGATGATAATGATGGTGATGATGATGTGTAGGAAGAGGTGGCTGGTGGTGGTATACTATTAGTGATGATGATCATGATGGTGATGATGATGTGTAGGAAGAGGTGGCTGGTGGTGGTATACTATTAGTGATGATGATCATGATGGTGATGATGATTATGTGTAGGAAGAGGTGGCTGGTGGTGGTAAGGATACTATTAGTGATGATGATGATGATGATGATGATGATGATGATGTGTAGGAAGAGGTGGATGGTGGTGGTAAGGATACTATTAGTGATGATGATGATGATGATGGTGGTGATGATGATGATGATGTGTAGGAAGAGGTGGATGGTAGTGGTAAGGATACTATTAGTGATGTGATGATGATGATGATGATGATGGTGATGATGATGTGTAGGAAGAGGTGGATGGTGGTGGTAAGGATACTATTAGTGATGATGATGATGATGATGATGATGTGTAGGAAGAGGTGGATGGTGGTGGTAAGGATACTATTAGTGATGATGATGATGATGTGTAGGAAGTGGTGGATGGTGGTGGTATACTATTAGTGATGATGATGATGATGTGTAGGAAGTGGTGGATGGTGGTGGTATACTATTAGTGATGATGATGATGATGATGAGTAGGAAGAGGTTGATGGTGATGGTATACTATTAGTGATGATGATGATGATGTGTAGGAAGAGGTGGATGGTTGTGGTATACTATTAGTGATGATGATAATGATGATGATGATGATGAGTAGGAAGAGGCGGCTGGTGATGGTATACTATTAGTGATGATGATGGTGATGATGATGATGATGTGTAGGAAGAGGTGGATGGTGGTGGTATACTATTAGTGATGATGATGGTGATGATGATGATGTGTAGGAAGAGGTGACTGGTGGTGGTATACTATTAGTGATGATGATGATGATGATGATGATGATGATGTGCAGGAAGAGGTGGATGGTGGTGGTAAGGATACTATTAGTGATGATGGTGATGATGGTGATGATGATGTGTAGGAAGAGGCGGATGGTGGTGGTAAGGATACTATTAGTGATGATGGTGATGATGGTGATGATGATGTGTAGGAAGAGGCGGATGGTGATGGTATACTATTAGTGATGATGATAATGATGGTGATGATGATGTGTAGGAAGAGGTGGCTGGTGATGGTATACTATTAGTGATGATGATAATGATGGTGATGATGATGTGTAGGAAGAGGTGGCTGGTGATGGTATACTATTAGTGATGATGATGATGGTGGTATATGGATAGTACTGCTGATGCTAATGATGATAGTAGTACTAGGTTAATTCTAATGATGTAGTGGTGGAGAGTGTCGCCTTCACGTGGTGGCACCAATACCACCAGACGGGTCCACTGCTCACTCATACAAACATCCGTCAACTTTTTTTTTTTTTAATGCAAGGAAAAAGGAACCAAAGGCCAGGAGCCCGCAAATCGTTCCTTCCAAGAGGAAAACAAAAACAATACAAAAGAGAGCGAAATTCAAGATCCGTTCATTTCCAGATGCCTGGACACACTGCGTTTGAAAGACTGGAAATCATAGGAAGTAGGAAATACAGACAGAGGGAGACAGTTCCAGAGTTGACCTGTTGCAGAAATGAAGGACTGGGAGTAACGGTTAACTCTTGCATTAGAGAGTTGGACAGAAAAGGGATGAGAGTTTGTTGCTAAACTGGTGCTAAGTGCCCGCCACAGTGGTGGAGGGATGCAAGAAGACAATTCAGAGGAGCAGTGACCATTGAAGTAGCGACAGAAAAGAGATAAAGATGCAACAGTGCGGCAAAGAGACAGAGGTTGAAAGGAGTCAGTAAGAGGAGGAGAGTTAATGAGACGAAAAGCCTTTGACTCCACCCTATTGAGAAGAGCTGTATGTGGGAAGCCTGCCCACACATGAGAGTTGTTCTCTACACGGGCGAATGAAACCCGTGTAGCCTATAAGGTCAACAACTGTGCAGGGGTAAAGAAGGCACAGAGTCAGCATAGCACACCTAATCTCTTGGAAGCAGATTTTACAGATAGGTAATATGATCTTTCCAAGATAAGACCCAAGAGAATGAAACCCCAGTTATGTTTAAACATGATGCAGGATTGAGCTGGATATTATTAAACATTAGTGGGTACTCCTGTGGAAGATTTTGTAGGGTTGATAGGTGTAAAAACTGAGTTTCTGATGCATTCAAAACAACAAGATTACTTTTATCCCAGTCAGAAATACGAGCCAAGTCAGACATTAGGTGTGCCATAGCCTCATCCCTTGTTTGTTGAAGTAACTGCTGAGATGGACGTTGCGGGAACCGAATGGAAAGGTGAAGGGTGGAATCATCAGCGTATGAGTGGATAGGGTTAGATGTACAGCTTAGAAGGTCATTGATGAATAAAAGGAAGAGAGTTGGTGATAGGACAAAGCCCTGAGGAACACCACTGTTGACGGTTCTAGAAGAACTGTGACTGTCTACAACAGCAGCTATAGAATGACCAAGAAGCAATAGATAAAGGCACAGATAGAAGGATAGAAATCATAAGAAGGCAGTCTGGAAATTAAAGATTTATGCCAGACTCTATCACAAGCCTTTGAGATGTCAAGTGCAACGGCAAAATTTTCGCCAAAGTCCCAAAAAGAGAATGACCAGGAGTCTGAAAGGTAGGTGAGAAGATCGCCAGTGGAGCATCCCTGACGGAACCCATACTGACGATCAGAAAGAAGGTTGTGATAGGAAAGATGCTTTAAAATTTTTCTGTTAAGAAGAGATTCAAAAACTTTTGAGATACAGAATGTTAAAGCAATTAGACGATAGTTGGAGGGTTGGGAATGGTCACCCTTCTTTGGAGAGCAAACTTCCAGCATGAGAGCAAACTTCCAGCAAGAAGGAATGGTACAAGTTGACACACAAAGGCAAAACAGTTTACCTACACACAACTTTTTTTTTTTTTTTTTTTTTTTTTTTTTTCGGGTCAGACATATACTTGACAGGCTGGTGATAACTGGCTGAGTGAAACATGTCCGACTAACATCGTTGTATTTGAGTTAGTCAGTAAGGTTCCATTCAAATTACCAGTAATTATATGAAATACAGCCATGTTATTCGGACACGTTGCATTCAGCCAGCCATCACCAACCTGTCAAGTGCATTTTCGCCTTGATAAAAAAACAGAGTTACAGGCAGGGTGTAAGCACAGAAGCACAGTTCTTGAGAACAACAGGAGGGACTCCATCAGGCCCATATGCCTTGTTAGTACTGAGGCCAGTGATGGCAGAAAATACATCAGCTGAAGAAATTTTAATGTCAGCCATGAGTAAGTCAGAAGGGGGGAAGTGATGGAGGAACAGCACCGGAATCGTCTAAGGTGGAACTGGAGAAGAAAGTCTGAGCGAAGAGATCTGCTTTATCAGTAGAAGAAAATGCTTCAGAGCCATCAGAGTGGAAAAAAGGAGGGAAGCAGGAGGGAAGAATGATGAGGTAAAGTTGTTAGAAAGGTTTTTGGCAAGGTGCCAGAAGGAGCGGAGGGAATCTGAGTTGGAGAGTTCAGAACATTTATTACGAATGGAACTATTTTCTGCAGAGCAAAGAACAGGCTTCGAACATTTCCAGGCAGAAACATATAAGAGACGAGATTCAGGGGTGGGTTGGCTCCGGTACCTTTTACAGGCCCTCTCCTTGTTGCTGACAGCATTAGAACAAGTGTGGTTAAACCAAGGCCTTTTGCATTAGTCACAGGATATGAGAAAGGAATGTATGCTTCCATGTCCGAGAGAATAACTTCCGTTATGCGCAAGGCACACTCAGATGGCTCCCGACCACGGAGGTAATAATCATTCCTGGGAATATCAAAGGATTCCCTGAAGGCCTCCCAATCCGCAGCTCCAAAGTGCCACAGACGCTGCTTCTTGGGAGGGTCCACAGGCCTTACTGCAGCAACAGGACAGGTTAAGATGATAAGGTTGTGATCGGAGGAGCCCAACGGAGAGGAAAAAGTAACAGTGTAAGCAGAAGGATTAGTTGTAAGGAAGAGGTCAAGTATGTTGGAGCTCTCTCCAAGGCGGTCAGGGATACGGGTAGGGTGCTGTACAAGCTGCTCTAGGTCATTAAGGATATAAAAGATGTAGGCTTGTTCACCAGGTGGATCAGTGAAAGGAGAGGAGACCCAAAGGTGGTTGAACAAACGTCTTTCAACTTCCACCCTATCCCTCAAAAGGTGCATGGCGGAATACAGGAGGAGGGCAATTGAAGCCTGTGGTGCACTGGACTCAAATTTCAAATCAGACTTGCACCACCACCACCACCACCACCACCACAACCACCACAACCACCATCACCACAACCACCACCACCACCCTATCCTGGAACACTGCTCTGACATCTATGCAGTATAAGACATGAAATAACAGCTTGTGGTTAAAAGCTACCTTATAAAGTATGTAGTATGCAGGAGGTATATACAGTAGATGTGCTGGAAAGGGATGCCTTCACGTGGTGGCACTGATATAACCTGGTGGTGAAGCTGCTTAGTTAGCCTATACAAATATCCCTCAATCCTTCCCTATACACAACCACACAAGGTGGACTGCAGAAAGGCAGTTTTGGCCTGCAGTCCACTGGGTTTACATACAAATAAGCCTATGGTTGCAGCCACTATTACTACTACTACTATTGCAGGTATTACAATATATATATAGTGGTTCAGAGCCCAGCAGTCAGTCCTGGCACTGCATAAACACTTGTGGCACTGTACTATTGCAGGTATTACAATATATATATAATGGTTCAGAGCCCAGCAGTCAGTCCTGGCACTGCATAAACACTTGTGGCACTGTACTATTGCAGGTATTACAATATATATATAATGGTTCAGAGCCCAGCAGTCAGTCCTGGCACTGCATAAACACTTCTGGCAATGTACTATTGCAGGTGTTACAATATACTGTATTTATTAAATCTATCACTGCGCTGGGTGAGTGGATGGTACCTACTAGACAGACATAGGTAGGTGGACAAACAGGTATATAAAATAAATATTGGTGCCTTTTAAGCAACTTTTAATCTATTTTTGCAACTATCTATCTATCTATCTGTCTATATTTATTTATCTAATAACTGTCACTACATCGGGTGAGTGGATGGTAGCCCACCAAC
This sequence comes from Coenobita brevimanus, assembly GCF_032717465.1. NCBI lineage: Eukaryota > Metazoa > Arthropoda > Malacostraca > Decapoda > Coenobitidae > Coenobita > Coenobita brevimanus. The sequence continues at coordinate 21,471 of NW_027642980.1, forward strand.
TAGATAGACGGATAAGTAGGTAGATAGACAGGTAAAGAAAATAAATGCTGATGCCTTTTAATCAAATTTTAATCTATATTGGCAACTATCTGTATCTATCTAATAAATTCATCACTACATCTGGTGAGCGGATGGTACCTACTTGATTTAAAGATGGGTAGGTAGACAGACATGTAGAGGAAAATAAACTCTGACGCCTTTTCACAACTATCTCTGTTCTCCTCTAATAAATATATCACTTCATCTGGTGAGTGGATGGTATCTTCTACAAAGATAAATAGGTAGGTAGACAGACATGTAGAGGAAAATAAATACTGAAGTCTTTTTGCAACTATCTCTATGTACCTATCTAATAAATTTATTACTACATCGGGTGAGTGGATGGCACCTTCTATAAAGATAAATAGTTAGGCAGACAGACAGGTAGAAAGAATAAACATTAATGCCTATAAAATAACTTTTAATCCATTTTTTTGCATATATATATATATATATATATATATATATATATATATATATATATATATATATATATATATCTGATACATCCATCACTACACTGGGTGAGTGGATGGTACCTACTGGGTAGACAGATAGGTAGGTAGACAGACAGGGCAGAGAAAATAAATATTGATGTCTTATAATCAAATTTTAATCTATTTTTGTAGGTGTCTAAAAGTATCTATCATAAATCTTTCACTACATCGGGTGAGAGGATGGTACGTACTAGATAGGTAGATCCACACATAGGTAGACAGTCAGGTAGAGAAAATAAATACTGATGTCTTCTGATCAACTTTGAATTTATTTTTGCAGCTGCCTATATTTATCTGTCTAATAACTATCACTTCATCTGGTGAGTGGATGGTACATATTTTATAGGCATACAGGTAGGCAGGCAGACAGGTAGAGAAAATAAATACTGAAGCCTTTTCACAACTATCTGTATGTACTATACCTGTCTAATAAATCTGTCCCTACATCGGATGAGTGGATGGCATCTACTCGGCAGACACGGTAGGTAGGCAGA
>NW_027642980.1:32500-62500 GCF_032717465.1 Coenobita brevimanus
AATACATGCTAGGGCTGTCTCATACAGGACTGGTGTATTGGTATTAGCGGGGGTATTTTTATGGCACTAACACCCACCGTCCATACTGAATACATGCTAGGGCTGTCTCATACAGGACTGGTGTATTGGTATTAGCGGGGGTATTTTTATGGCACTAACACCCACCGTCCATACTGAATACATGCTAGGGCTGTCTCATACAGGACTGGTGTATTGGTATTAGCGGGGGTATTTTTATGGCACTAACACCCACCGTCCATACTGAATACATGCTAGGGCTGTCTCATACAGGACTGGTGTATTGGTATTAGCGGGGGTATTTTTATGGCGCTAACACCCACCGTCCATACTGAATACATGCTAGGGCTGTCTCATACAGGACTGGTGTATTGGTATTAGCGGGGGTATTTTTATGGCTATAACACCCACCGTCCATACTGAATACATGCTAGGGCTGTCTCATACAGGACTGGTGTATTGGTATTAGCGGGGGTATTTTTATGGCACTAACACCCACCGTCCATACTGAATACATGCTAGGGCTGTCTCATACAGGACTGGTGTATTGGTATTAGCGGGGGTATTTTTATGGCACTAACACCCACCGTCCATACTGAATACATGCTAGGGCTGTCTCATACAGGACTGGTGTATTGGTATTAGCGGGGGTATTTTTATGTCGCAATTAACACCCACCGTCCATACTGAATACATGCTAGGGCTGTCTCATACAGGACTGGTGTATTGGTATTAGCGGGGGTATTTTTATGGCACTAACACCCACCGTCCATACTGAATACATGCTAGGGCTGTCTCATACAGGACTGGTGTATTGGTATTAGCGGGGGTATTTTTATGGCACTAACACCCACCGTCCATACTGAATACATGCTAGGGCTGTCTCATACAGGACTGGTGTATTGGTATTAGCGGGGGTATTTTTATGGCACTAACACCCACCGTCCATACTGAATACATGCTAGGGCTGTCTCATACAGGACTGGTGTATTGGTATTAGCGGGGGTACTTTTACGACATGTCGGCGAGTCTTCTGGTAGATGAGTAAAGTCTGATTTTATGAAATTCAAATCCTTAAACTGTTCCCTGCCTCAGCGGGATTTGAACCTGGGTCCCTCAGGACTGCAGGCCACCTCTCTACCCATTGAGCCACCGCCTCCCCTAGCCATCGCCTCCCCTACTGCTACTACCACTGCTACTACTACTACTACTACTACTACTACTACTATTGTTACTATTACTACTACAACTACTACCACAACTACTACTACTACTACTGTTACTAGTAGTAGTAGTAGTAGTAAAAATAATAATAATAATAATAATAATAATAATAATAATATTTATAATAATATTTTATTATTATTATTATTATTATTATTATTATTAGTAGTAGTAGTAGTAGTAGTAGTACATTTAATATTATTACTTTTTATATTACCATAATTATTCATCATCATCATCATCATCATCATTATCCAATCCTATGTCGCCCCACAGAGAAGCGTAGGAACCCGGGGCTAGGCATGTTTATCCTGACATTTAAGATGAGAGTGACCAGCCTCACTCATCCCTGAGTGGCATTACGTGAGCAATCAACCACAACCACCCCTTGGATATAAACCTTCACAGGCTCAATCCGATTGGAGCGCCTTAATTGCCCACTAAACCACCAGGCGCCATAATTTGGTGTTATGGTTACCACCCAGCGTAGTAAATGGTTTCCTGGTGTACAGGAAACCATTTAGCCTATACACTGTATATACACTGTATATGGCTAGTGAGGGAGTGATCGCCCTCTACCTACACAGATCAAAAGCCCTCGGGAGCAGGGGGGTGGTTGCTTTCTCAGGCAGAGGAACTCCTTAAGAGTGAAATGGCTGGGAAGCATGCCGGCACGTGACTGGCTACAGCATAGCTGGGTTTTTCGGGTGTGGGCAATCAGGCAAGTTAGCTGCCTACTGCGACTGCAACACAATGGCGAGGTGTTCAGGAAGTTAGCCAAAGAAACCTTGATGGACTCCGAAAGAACAATAATGGCCCCCAGTCCCGTGCAGCCCTTAAATGGGCAGGGGGTGCTAAGAATCTCACGGTTGCCTCAATTACAATCTAATTCCTTTGTCAATGCAAAAAATACAATTAAAATTGGTAACTGGAATGTGAGAACGCTAAATCATGACGGTAAAATCGATGAGTTAGTGAAGGTTTTTCAAAATTACGGACTTGATATTTGTGCTCTGACAGAAGCTAGATTAACTGGAGTCGATAAGTTGGATTTGGAGGATGGTATACGTTTATTGATATCTGGTCGACAGGACGGAATGCATTATCAGGGAGTAGGATTGTTGCTGGGTTGTAAGGCAAATAAGGCTTTATGTGAGTGGGATCCTATAGATGAGCGATTGTTATACGCACGGTTTAAATCAAATCATGGCAACATCAGTCTGTTTGTGTGTTATGCACCTACTAATGATGCACTCGATGAAAGGAAAGACACATTTTATGAAAAGTTGCAAGAAGGAGTAGGAAGGGTACCTCAGCCTACCCTACCCTACCCTGCCATTGCCGACCCAACTCTACCCTACTTTAACCTACCCTCCCCTGTACAGCCCTTTCACCACTACATTACTTTCCCTGTTTTCTTCTCTCTACCTTCGGATGATTTTCTTCACCTCTACAGTAGAGAGAAATTTCGAACTGGAAGGGTTAAATACTGCCATCATGAACCCCATCTCTATCAGGGGATCTCCTAAGCTGAATAAAATCATGCGGTCAGCTAGGACAATGTAAATAAGTTGTTCTCGGCTTGAAAGATTAAATGATTCTGTCCCGTCATCCTAAGAGGGTTTTCTGAAGCTGTAGGATATCGTCAGAAGCTAGCAAAGTGTAAAAGTGACATCCGCAAACCGAGAGCTCTGCGTCCAGCGCTCCGCGGTTCAAGTCCCAGAGGTGGACAGATGTTTTGACGTGTAGACGTTACCAGGGCGTAGCTTGGTGGCCTACCCTTTAATATTCTGGACTAATGGTGGTCTAGCCTCGTGCCCCTGCGCTCCACCTCATAAAAAATAAAAAAAATAAATAAAAAGGAAAGGCAAGGGTCATGAATGAACTAAAGGACTGAACTAAGCGGAGAAGAACAAAAATCGTAGAGAAGATCGCCCCAAATTTGATGAGACAGTGTAGTATAACTGAGTGAAATAGGCGTTGGATATGACGGAACTAAACGGCAGTTATACCCACCTCTCTTCTGTACCCTACACTACCCTGATTCAGCCTACCCTACCCTACCCTACCCAGCCCAACCCACCACCACCCAGCCCTATCCTACCCTCCCCAATGCAACCATAACCTACCCATGCTTACCCTCGCCTGCCCTAATCGACCCAACTCTATTCAACCCTGCCATAACCGACCCATCCCTACCCTACCTCGGCATAATCAGCCCAATCTAACCTCACTCTGTGAAAACCGACCCGATCCTACCCCACCCTGCCAAAACCAACCCTGTCCTACTCCACCCTGCCAAACACGACCAACCCTTCCCCATCCTGCCAAAACTGACCCAATCCTACCCCACCCTGCCAAAACCGACCCAGTCCTACCCTACCCTGCCAAAACCGGCCCAATCCTACGCCGTCCTGCCAAAACTAACCCAACCTTACCCCACCTGGCCATAACCGACCCAACGCTACCCCACCCTGCCACAACAATCCCATCCCTACCCTACCTTAACCAAACCAGTCTTATCTAACACAGATCGAGTCCCGGAGGTGAACAAAGGTTTTTATATCATATAGACGTTTTATATTTTATATTTTGCAACTTTCAGAGGCATTTACTCAGCTTTAGGAGTCTTATGGACAGGCTCAATCAAACGTATCGAACCTCCCATGTTAGAAAAAATAGCTTAGAGAAATGCGTCTCGTACTAAAGGGGCGGAATGGACAGATCGAGTGGCTAAGATATTGAATTATGTATATGACTGGTTTTGTTGTTTTTTATTATTATTATTATTACTATTATTATTATTATTATTATTATTATTATTATTTCAGGCAAATGTCCCAGGCTTCTAGACTGGCTGACTAGCGAATATTATTAAGTCTCCCGTGGCTCCGTGCTCCTTCCACTCAAGAGCCTGCACTTCACGCATTCCACGCACAAGATGGCGCCACCGCTGCATTCCTGCGAAGACGAGAGGTCAAGAGGACGACACTTGTTTTTTGTTTATTTGTTTACTGTAATTGCTTAAAGTTGTGATCCCTCCAACTTGAATGCTCAGTTGTAACTATAGATAACTAGAATACGATGCTAGTCACGAAGAAGGGCTATGAAAAGATAGAGCTCGTAGTATTGGCTGGATGAATCACTCTTGCGTGATAATCAAAGACGGTGAATAAAACCCACACTTGTAGACGAAGAATATAATTACCAAACAGTTTCGGTGGACACTGCCACCATCTTCAGTGGTCAAGATAGTGAGAGGGAGTGACATACTGACTGACTATACAAGGGTTCCTTTTTATGCCTGTGTGTGTGTGAAAGGGTGGGGTAAAGGTGAGGTGGGGTGGGGTAGATTGTAAGCGGGGATTAACCCAAGGGGGATTTTGGGGGGGACATTACCGGACAGATCAGGTGTAATTCCTATCTGACCTTACCTGTGTCGTAGCAGGAAGAGACATGTCCCTTCCTGCTACGACACAGGTAAGGTCAGATAGGAATTACACCTGACCTGTCCGGTAATGTCCCCCCCAAAATCCCCCTTGGGTTAATCCCCGCTTACAATCTACCGCACCCCACCTCACCTTTACCCCACCCTTCCACACACACACACACACACACACAGGCATAAAAAGGAACCCTTGTAGTGTCAGTATGTCACTCCCTCTCACTATCTTGACCACTGAAGATGGTGGCAGTGTCCACCGAAACTGTTTGGTAATTATATTCTTCGTCTACAAGTGTTGGTTTTATTCACCGTCTCGTAGTATTTTTTCTTTTAACTAAGATACATGAAATAAGCTGCAAAAATACGAAAATACGAGCTTACTTAATGTAAATGAATTATAGTACGTTCAGGATGGAGGGAAGGCATTTTGTATTTTGTTTGTGATGTTCTAGTGTCTCTCAGGATCCTAGGATCCTCTCTCGGCTGAACCAAATTGTCTGGCGTCAGCTGGAACATGATGCTAGAGTTATGTCGGTCGTGAGGGGGTTAATGGTGACGGTATTGACACTGTCAGGCTCCTATGACTCACTGAGTCGAATAAAATCGTCTGAGTCAGCTGAAATGGGGTACTAGAGTTGTCCCAAGCACCAGAGGGTTAAGAATCTTAACCCTCTGGTGCTTGTTACAACTCTAGTACCCCATTTCAGCTGACTCAGACGATTTTATTCGACTCAGTGAGTCATAGGAGCCTGACAGTGTCAACACTGTCACCATTAACCCCCGCATGACCGGCATAACTCTGGTATATCATGTTCCAGCTGACGCCAGACAATTTGGTTCAGCCGAGTGGGTCTGGGGCCTGGGGGGCACTAAATGAAAATATCCAAAAAATATTAAAGGGGGGGCTATATCAATTTTGCCACAGGAGGTATACCAAAATTGGACTTTTTAATAAAACCCCCTCCTCTCTCACTCCCTGTGTTTTGTATACCCCTCTCTGTCTGCCTGTGGTGTGTCTGTCCCACCCTCTCTGTGTGTGGTGTATCTACTGTGTGTGAAGGTGGCTGTGTACGTGTCGTGTGTGTGTGTGTGGTGTGTCTACTGTGTGAAGGTGGCTGTGTACGTGTCTTGTGGTGTGTCTACTGTGTGAAGGTGGCTGTGTACGTGTCTTGTGTGTGTGTTCGTCTTGATGTGTGTATGTATGTAGTAGTGTGTGTAAGTGTCTTGGTGTGCGTGAGCTGAATTCTAAGTATGGGGCCTTGTGGTTTTAAGGAAAGCCTGCTACGCAAACTTCCCTCAGCCACATTTTAAAGAAACCTCTATCACACCGGGACTTGAACCCGGGTCTTCTTGATTAGCAAGCCAGCACCATGCTGACCCTGCCACTGCGGCCCCACAGAGATAGCGGCTAAAACTTCTACTGTATTTTATTTCTTTACATGTTACAAAAAATGGGAAATTGGACAACATGCATAGACTTAACTAAATTGTCATGTACCTATTAATGTCGCTTTAGGAGGAGATATCTCGAAATTTCCTGAGCTACTTGGAATACCTAAGCCTGCAGTTTAATGCTAATCATGAACAAGTGCTATGGAAAGAATATAGAGCAGTTGCTACTTATATAAAGGGAGAAAGTAAAAACTGGAACTTAACTGCTAACCAACGGCAGGACTTAAACGATTAACCATATATTACATAAACTTAACACACTGAGTGACACAGAAACTAAACATATGATACAAATTCTTTAATGAAACTTATAATGAGAGTACAAATGACAAAATATACACTGCACAGGAAGACAGTACAGTACTCATTGGGTATACCTTCTGTGAGAACTGAGAATGAAAGCCTGTCTGTTGTACCGGTTTATAAACGGAAGAGATGAATCGCTAAATTTGATCCACAGTAAAAAATAATAATAATAATAATGAATACATAAAACAATAAAGACAAACTATATAGACTACATGTCCACCCTAAACTGACAAAAACCTGGCATCTCTCCACCTTGAATGCTGAGCTGTTTCTAGAGATAAAGACTAGATTATCATGCAAATCACAACGAAGATCTATGGGGAGGATGCAAAACCATAATACCGTCTTATTCTGCCACTTAGATACAGGAACTAAGCAGCAGAAGGACTAAAATTTGTCAAGGTGAGCCAACTACAATGACACAGATGAAGTCTGAGATTATATAATGTGTAATCATAAACTGATTGCATCATTCAGTAAAGATTACAAAAGGAAAAGCTATCAAATCTGAAAGTGTAAGTACTATACAAGATATGATTAACCTTGTACATCCATATTCTGAGATATGCTTCCTATATCATAGCCTACACACAAATTCATCCCCCTCAACAGTAATGGTATATTCCTGCTGTCTCCTGACTTCCAATCAACTTATGAAACCTCTCTCCTAATTACAGTACAGTAATATGTTAATGAAGGCTGCTAGTAATTACCTTCAGTATGATAATTCTTATTTAAAGGTAGCAGCAATGGCTAATGAAGGATGTAAGGTATGCAGTCCTTCCAGTTCAGTATACTATATCTCCAATCAGGCTTTATCCAGTGTCTCTCCTACACATGTTAATACCTTCAGTCTTCACTAGTTTAACTCACAGAGCAGGGATTTTTTTTTTTTTAAATGCCATCTCATGATTATATTTAGCTTTGTATAGACTTCTGGAAGTGTAGGGGTTAGGCACAGCCTCACTGAACTCCTGCAATAGCAGAGACTTTGCATAAGTTAAATAAAATTGCCTTCTGGCACTATGAATAAACTGAAAAGGGCATCACAGGGATTGCAAGAGTTAAAAGGACTCGCGGAGTTTATATCCCCGATGTAAACAAACTACCCATTAGTTTTTACACACATCCCCTCATTTTTTCCAGCCAATTATTTATTTTTTCCAGCCAATTAACCTACTATGCCTGCCCATGTACAGGATCACATGCGACCTTAAAACCTAAACAGATGGTGTGAATATCAGGGGATTTAAGTAGCACTGCTTACTCGGGTTTAAAGGGACATCTTGGTCACCTGGAGATACACACCGCCGTATATCATCCTTATAGCTAATAATTACAACTTACATCAGCCGACTACACCTCTCGATAATGACAGCAAACACTGATAAACACATGGGCATAAGAATTACCATAATAAGAAGTAGACTAACACCATAAAGAATAAAATCTTCACTCATCTCCAGCATCTCTCAACGTTGCTCCCATAATGCACCAGTGACGTCACACTTCAAATTAAACATTTACTTATTAAATTTTAAGAAGAAAATTTCGTGAATATATTATCAGTCTTTTAAACATTAATTTTCGTGCAAACTGAATAGAGAGGTAAGTAAAGTGTTTCTTGTTAAATTAAAGATAACCCCATGAATCAGTGGCATCATCATCTCTCTCTCTGAAATTCCATACAGAGTACCAGAGTAGGATCACTATTTACTGTCCTGCCGATATATCTCTACAGTTTTACAAGGGGATTTAAAAATAAACGGCCTGGTGGTGGTGGCAGGGGATAAAATTTTGTGATACCAGTCTCTAATCTGCTGCCATTCCCTACAGAACCTGAGCATAATAGACGAGAAATTAGCCCAGGTTGATGCAGCAATTCTTAACTCAAAATTGCCCCAAGAACAACTTTCTGAAGTTTGTCAAACATTTCATGCAACACCCTGTATGGGAAATTTGGATAAAATATTGGTGATATAATTCCCTAACTGTGTGCCATTCCCAACAGAATCTGAGCAGTCTAATGAGTCCACGCTTTGAAGGTTGGGTTGAAACAGGGATGTGTCATGTCTCCATGGTTGTTCAATCTGTATATGGATGGGGTAATAAAAGAGGTACAAGGTAGGGTAGTGGATGTTGGAGTGGCCCTGGTGAGAGAGGGTAGTGTTTGGAAACTCCCTGTACTGTTGTTTGCAAATGATACTGTGTTGTTGAGTGAAGACGAAGGAGAGCTGCAAGGCTTGGTGGATGAGTTTGGGAGAGTGTGTAAGAAACGGAATCTAAAGGTGAATGTAGGGAAGAGTAAAGTGATGGTCTTTGAGAGAGGTGAAGTCAGTGAATGTACAGCGAGGTTGGATGGTGAGGAATTGGAAAATGTGAGTACGTTTAAGTACTTGGGTAGTGTGATGAGTAAGGATGGAGGTTTGGAGGGTGAAGTGTTTGAAAGGATACAGCAGGGAAGAAAGGTTGCTGGTTCTTTGAAAGCAGTGATAAGAAACAGGGAAGTGAGCATGGAAGTGAAAAAGTTACTACATGACAGTATTGTGATACCAACTCTAACGTATGCAAGTGAAGCTTGGACGTTGTTGGAAGGACACAAGTCAAGAGTGAGAGCAGTGGAAATGAGTTATTTAAGAGGAGCCTGTGGAGTCACATGGAGAGACAGGCTGACGAATGAGGATATAAAGGAGCGTTGTGATGTGGATGTGGATGTGATAGGAAGCGTTAGGAGAACACACTGAGGTGGTTTGGCCATGTGGAGAGGATGGAGGGTGAAAGACTGACGAAGAGAATGTATGTGAGTGAGGTGGAGGGGGGAAGAGGGAGGGGGAGGCCGAGGATGAGATGGAGGGATGGGGTGGAGAGGTATATGAGAGAGGGGGTGTGAGTTGGGAGCAGGGCAGTGAAATGGCGGGGGACAGGGCGACTTGGAGGCGATTTGTTTGTGGCCACCCCAAACGGGATTGAGGCGTCTGGCAATAGATAGAGATAGATAGAAGATTAAATAACTAAAGCTAACACTGATTTGAACTAATACACATCTGGTCCACAGGTCGTGCTGGAGTCTGCTGCCTTGTTGCTGCTTCCTTGCCACACTGGTCATACCCTGCTGAAGTTTGGTCTGCCCTGCCGTGAGAAGCCTGACGGTGGTGTGGTGTCTTCCCCTACTCTGAGATGCCTGGTGGTGGTGGTGGTGGTGGCGGCGGCGGCGGCGGCGGCGGCGGCGGCGGCAGGGTGTCGTGTCTTCCCCAGCCGTGAGATTACTTGCTGCTGCTGCTGGTGATCTGCCCTGATCTGCCGAGAGAAGCCTGGTGGTGATGGTGTGATCTGCCTTGCAAGTCGGGTCGCTCCCCTCCAGGATGTTCTGTGGACAAATGCTACTTTTGAATGCATATTTTATATTGCTGTCTCTGTTAATGTATTTTGTACTGAAGTATTAATAATGAAAACTTAAATTTTCTGTCTTGTTTCATTACCTTTTTAACTGTGGCTTTGACTTAATATAGGTGATAAGTATATTGCGCTCTGCAGTCTTGTGTGTTGTGGGGACGGCTTTTGTGATGAGCTAAGACATTCTGATCGCTTCAACAAATTACTGCTCAGCCTTGTGATCGTGGACATAAAAGATTATACAATACAATGATATACAGGTAAGCATAAAAAAGGTTATGGGAATTCTCCACCATGCAATTAATGGACCTAAATTAAAGCCTAGATTATAAAGCTAAGCCTGAAGTGGGTTGTGGGAAATAGATAATGATGCAGGGTAGACACTGGTAATGTTCACTGAGCCGTGACCGCAACACACAAGAACTGGGTGGCGTAATATATGGACCACCTTGTATAATGAGAGGCCGTAAGTGTGTGCTGACTCACAAACTTGCCACCAATGCCCCGTCATAACTATTACTGTGTCTTGTAGGAAGCACAAAGAAAACAGGCCACAGAATACCTCCTTGTCTCTTGTTCCTCCTACACAAACATACACGCCTTTCACTTTAACTTGGCACAGAGTTTTATTTAAAGCATACCAGAATGTCAGGCAGATCAGTAGCAGAAACAGCCAATACTACAATTCTACATCCTTTCCACAGCACTCATTCGTGACTAGCATCATATTCTAGTGATAACTATCGTTACTACTCGGCAAAGTGTATGGAAACTATAAGCTATCTGTCTATCCATCTATCTATAGCCAGACGACTTAATCCCGTAAGAGGTGGCCACAAACAAGTCTCCTCTATGCCACCCTGTCCCCTGTCATTCTGCATCACTCCCCCTAATTCACACACACCCTCTCTCATATACATCCCAACTCCATCCTCCACTTATAAGTAATACATTAAAACAACCGTGAATTACTGCCGCACAAGCTGAGCCGTAATCATATCCAACACAAACACGAAGGAGCTTTAAAGAACAGAAAACAATACCTTGATAGCAGAAGACACTAAGACCACAAGTACTGACAGCCTACACCAAGAAACATAACTAATTTCAGTCAGAGACCAAGTGAATATGAGAGGCACACAGTTCATCACTTCAGCTCAAGATCCGTCCCACCTTTGTAACCTTATGTTGCGTCATCCTCTCCACAAACAAAATCGAACAACCGCCCAATACTACACAGAGTATCTTTGCAGCATATCCCCTCCTCCACCCGACTCTACACTTCCCAGACACATTCACAAACTCACAAACACCCCAGCCAGCCAAAACTTTCTGCCAAACACATACATAAACACACAGACACCCCAGCCAGCCAAAACTTTCTATACCAAACACATACATAAACATGCAAACACCCCAGCCAGCCAAAACTTTATATACCAAATACATACATAAACACACAGACACCCCGGCCAGCCAAAACTTTCTATACCAAACACATACATAAACACACAGACACCCCAGCCAGCCAAAACTTTCTACCAAACAGCATCCTTCATGTGCCACCACCAGACATACACCCTTCAGACACTACCGAACCCAGAGATACGAGTACACCAACCTTCCCTGCTACAATACTAACACAAAATATAACACACATACAATCCCCTGTGATCATACTGCAAAGTGGCACCCCCACACCACAGCACACCCACTCACTTCCTGCACCACACCACCACAACACAGACAATCCTTCAATATAACACAGGGTTCACATCCAGAGGAGCCTAAGATGTAACAAGAACAACAACAACAACTCAGGCCAAGTTAAAGTGAAACGAGTCTAGTTACGAAAGGAAAATTATTTCAAGTTATTTTGTAAGCGCTTCGGGTACACAAAGTTTCAAGGCCACAAGAAACGAACTGCATACCGAGGGTGTAATACTACGGCGGCTTAGGGGGCTTTATACCACCTTTTCTTCAGTGATTTATTGTTCAACCGAGCGAGGGTACAGAGCAAGCAAGCGAGAACACTATATGACATGGTATAATAGGGTGGCAGAGAACAGCGCCAAGACTGTGTTGTCTAGGAAACTGTTAAAGCAACAACGGATCTATGGACAGCATTAGAAACCTAGTAAAAAAAATTATAGGAGTTACTTGAGGGACTTTTCTCAAAATCTGCCTCGCCAGTTCTGATAAAAGGAAAATAAAAGTACCAAACTGAGCACCAGAACCGAGTTATTCTAGAAGTTTTTAAAGCTACTGCAGATCTGTTCAGACAGCTGGAAAGCTTATGAAGAAGCAATTGGTACTACTTAAGTTAAATAGACTTAGCTTTTAACATCAAGCAAGATGGATGGATGGATGTATGGATGGATGTGGAATCGTGGATGCTTGGACCGATGGTAGAGTTCCTGCTGTTTCGTCCTTCCACCTGCCGACAAAAATCATCATCAATATCTTCCTCCTCCTCATCATCATAGCTGTCGTCGTCATTATCATCATCATCATTATTTACACCGTCATTCTCATTATCATTACCATTCTCATAATCATCATCATTATCATATTATCATCATCACCTACCTATCTATCTACTGTATTTATCTATATCTGTTTATCTATAGCCAGACGCCTTAATCCCATAAGGGGTGACCACAAGCAAATCGCCTCCATGATGTACTGTCCTCTACCATTTAGCTCAAGTATCCCACTCATATGTTTCTACTCTTTCCCTCCATCTCATCGTCGGTCTCCCCATCCCCCTCTATCCTTCCAGCTAACTCATGTGCACTCTTCTAGTCATTTTCTTATTCGCCATCCTCTCCACATGGCCAAACCACCTCGAAGTGTTTCTCTTAACGCTTTCAGTCTCATCCACATCAGCATCACAACGCTCCTTCATCTGCCCATTTGTCTGTCTGTCTCTCTATGAAACTCCACATGCTCCTTTCAAGTAGCTCATATCCACCGCTCTCACTCTTGACTTGTGTCCTTTCAACAAGATCCAAGCTTCACTTCCATACTTTAAAGTGGGAATCACAGCATGCAGTGCCCTTTTTTTCATACTTTCATCCTCAGTTCCCTCTTCCTAATCACTGCTTTTTAGAGAACAAGCAACCCTCCTTCCCTGACGTATCATTTCAGTCACTTCATCCTCTAATCTTCCATCCTTATTCATCACATTACATAAATACTTAAATGCACTCATATTCTTCCATTTCCTGGCTATGCAGCCTCACTGTGCATTCTGTAACCTCATACGTTGAGATGTTAAAGCATCACCACCATCAGCATCTACATCATTATCACCATCAATATCATCACCATCAGCCTGTGACACACCACTGCATGATAAGGACCCTCTCACCTTTCTCCACTCTGATCCATTGATTATTAGCCTGTTCCGTCCTTGCTCGGTAGATCTGCATCATATGATCTCTCCATCTTGTTCTCTGTGCACCTCTTCTTCTCACTCCATCTTGTTCTCTGTGCACCTCTTCTTCTCACTCCATCTCTGGCTTGCCATTCAGTTACGCTCGCTCTCCTTCTGTTATCTCTTCCGTGAAAGACGTGACCTGAGGTGTGTGTGTGGAGTTACCTGGAAACAAGCTCAGAATTACTAGATGCGGGAGCTTCAAGACCCTTTGGTTAATCCCCTTGGTGTGGTGTGGTGTGGAAGGGTGGTTGGTGTGGTAAAGTTTGGGGTGGTGTGGTGTTGGGTGGTGTGGTTTGGGGTTGTGTGGTGTGGGGTTTTGTGGTGTGGTATGGTATGGTATGGTATGGCGTGTTGTGGTGCTGTGCGGCTTCACTGTCCCTAAAATCTAGAGGAATGTAGAACCTCGTTCGAAAATCATTAGTGAGAAGCAGATGGACATGGCCGCTCTTTGATGTGCCCTGATAAAACGTAAACAAAACGTGTGTTGCATCCTCACAACTAAACCAATATAAATAAGGATAATTATTCCATTTAAATCATTCACGGTCCAGAGAAAGACCAAAACTGAGCTACTATTTCGGACACACATCCATCCCTTTCCTTGCGATAAATAAAGAGACACAAGTCAAGAGTGAGACACAAGTCAAGAGTGAGAGCCGTGGAAATGAGTTATTTAAGAGGAGCCTGTGGAGTCACATGGAGAGACAGGCTGACGAATGAGGATATAAAGGAGCGTTGTGGTGTGGATGTGGATGTGATAGGAAGCGTTATGAGGAACACTCTGAGGTGGTTTGGCCATGTGGAGAGGATGGAGGGTCAAAGACTGACGAAGAGAGTGTATGTGAGTGAGGTGGAGGGGGAAAGAGGGAGGGGGAGGCCGAGGATGGGATGGAGAGATAGGGTGGAGAGGTATATGAGAGAGAGGGGTGTGAGTTGGGAGCAGGGGAGTGAAATGGCGGGGGACAGGGCGACTTGGAGGCGATTTGTTTGTGGCCACCCCAAACGGGATTGAGGCGTCTGGCAATAGATAGATAGATAGATAGAAATAAAGAGACAGTGAACAATGATTTTTGAAAGCCATTGAGTGACCTTTGGAATCCAGTATGTTTTTTCAGAATATAGTGTAAATGTTTAGTATTTGCATGGCCAAGAAGAGCAATATCCCTGACCTCATTTGCACTCTTATGATATGAATAGTTCGAGTGTGAGGGAAATGCTGTACACACGCACGCACGCACGCAAATACACACAAGCATGCGTGGACACACACACACACACACACACACACACACACACACACACACACACACACACCTTCTTTCTCTCTCTCTCTCTCTCTCTCTCTCTCTCTCTCTCTCTCTCTCTCTCTCTCCTACACACAGTCACCAACTACATTTGAAGAGAAACGAAAAACAAGAGGTGACTCAGCCATAGACATGAAGATCGTCGCCGTCACCATCATCATCGTCATCACCATCATCATCGTTGTCGTAGTCGTCATCATCATCATCATCGTCATCATCATCATCATCATCATCATCGCCAGGAGCAACAGCGTCAAGCACAGCAATCATCACAACCCTGTTAAAGAGTTACTACATAAGTTCCATCACCGTCATCATCATCATCATTATTATCCCAACTGCTTCATCATCATTACAATCACCATAATCTCGGTCCAGTTAGTTGGTTCAGGAGTTTCAACATCACTATCATCAGCAGCATCACTATCATCATTATCAATATCATCTCCGACAACCCTATTATCATCATCATCAGCCTGTGACACACCGCTGCAGGATAAGGACCCCTGTTCAATCTAACTTGGTGTAAAATTGCAATCTCTTTCTTAAATTTTGTGTTGTGACAAGGGGTTAACACTAGACTGATGCTAGTCACGAAGAAGGGACGTGGAAATGATGCAGAGCTGTATATTTGTCCAAATTTACCACTGCACTACGGGAAATCAGCTGCAAAAAAACGACGATCTCGGCCTAGGCAAATGAAGGAACAACACCATAATATACTTTGTGTGTGTGTGTGTGTGTGTGTCTGTGTCTGTGTGCGTGCGTGAGTTCGTGTGTGTGTGTGTGTGTGTGTGTGTGTGTGTGTGTGTGTGTGTGTGTGTGTGCGTGCGTGAGTTCGTGCATGCGTGCATGTGTGCGCTCGCGTGTGCGTGTGTGTGTGTGTGTGTGTGTGTGTGTGTGTGTGTGTGTGTGTGTGCATGCACTTCAGGACAAAATAATTTACATACAATAATTTTTTCCATCACATTGTCCCTCTCATATCTGAATCGCACTTATCAGTATACATTCAGGTCCCAAACTGTACTGTTGGGTGGACATGGACAAGGAGGCAGGCAAACCTAGTCCACCAGTCTGATCGGCACGAGAATCTACAGGATGACACTCACACTGCTATTTCACTGGTCTGAGACACCAAGATTGAGGCGGTACAAGGCCTCCTCATCTCCCTCTCACCAACAGCCCCCTTGTCTCATCAGAATTACGTCTAGTAGCCTCATAGGTAATATTTCTTTGGGCCATGATACTTCCTGGCTGTCAGTGCGATATCCTTGTGTCCTAATGTAGTCACCTTAATGGCTAAAAACAGCAAATATCCAACACTTACCTCAGAGGAATGATGCTACAGCAACACACACACACCCTCGTCCTTCCACTGTCATACGGCCACTAGCAAAAGTAGCCAAGTAGCGACGCCTACAAGACGAGAAACTTGTCCAGCTACTTTTACAACCACTAGATGGTACCCTGGCCCTCTCATGGTAGGGGCAACTCTAGTATTTTATTCCAGGTACTGCTGGGCGATAGCATTCAGCTGAGAGTGAGTCATAAGAGTGTTAATACTGTCTCTGTTAACTCTCATGATCATACAGGTCTCTTTACCAGCCCTACCCAAAAATAAATTCTGTGTGTGTGTGTGTGTGTGTGTGTGTGTGGATAGCGGAGATACCTAATGTAAATGATATGTCATACCCAGTGATTCACGATGATGTAAACAGGGCTAACGATAACGCTGAATTGTTGTGTACTATATGTATTGATAACAGATTGGTTGTCATTAATAACCTCATGTATGCTGACAAACATTTTCCTGGTGATAAAACATATCGGAGACGCGGCACCTGGGTTTGGGAGGTGGATACATATGTGGCGTCACCGTCTCTGATAGACTATATGAGTGATTTTTCTGTGTTAAGGCGGGGTGACCTCCCTTCCGATCATGCCCCCATTACAGTAACAGTTACGTGTTCAGGCGTAGATTTGGACAGTCTCATGACAAGGGCGGGGTCGCTAGGGGATCACGCAGCCCTTCATGGAAATGCTGGCAAGACTTGTTTAATGAGAAAGTCACTCAGATTTAACAGAATCAACAAAGAAGCATTTGTGAATAATATTATGCAAAGAGTACCTAATGAAGATTATGTAAATGTTGAAGCTTTTGAGAAGCGCATCACTGACGCTTTATACTCGTGTGCGAAGGACAATGTAGGCAGGGTAGACAGAGCAGTAGAGATAGGTGGTAGCAATCTTGGTAGGTGGGAGAGGCTGCTGGATGACGCTGATGACGCAAGAGTGTGGAGAGCAATTGATTGGAAAGGAGACTTTAACATGGACAGACCTGATGAAATCTTGTGCCCCAGTGATGAGGATTTTAAATTCCATTTTGAGTCTGTGCTGAACAGAGAGGATGTGAACAATGAGGTTGTAGATGAGGTGACAACTGATGTCACTATCCTCGTACTGGATGAGCCCATCTCGCCCGCACAGGTGCACCAACAAGTAATATATAATAATAATAATGACGTATAGAAAAGGGGGGGAAAGGAAGGAAGGTAAAGAATGATTGTGTATATGTGATGAGTGTTATGCAACCAGGGCGACGACACGTGGTGGCAGGAACTAGGCCTTAGTTTAAACTCCCGGCCTTACTGAGAGCTCTGGTTCCTGGTTGCATTGTGTAAGGTGCATGTGTGTGTATTTACCTATTTGTAGTATACAGGAATTGAGCAATGCTCGTGTTGTCCTGTGTGTGTGTGTGTGTGTGTGTTTTAAGTAGGAGAGGAAGAATTTAGACTAAGAGAAAGAGTGTCGGGGCTTAACCCAACGTGCGTGTGTTTGGTGTTGGGAAGGGGGGGGGGGGTCTCGCACGTGCACTGTGTTGTTACTTAAGGGAGGGAGGAGTGAATAGCTACGGCTTTCTCTGCCAAGCATTAGCTTATTGGCTGCCTCTCAGGTTCATCTGATCTTTTCCGGCTCCAGGAGCCTGGGTAGGATTTAGGATACGGGTGTTAGGGTAAGGTGTTGTAGCCCTGGGGGGCTTGGGTAGGGGGATAAGGAAAGGGGAGGAGGTAGGGGGGAGGAGTGGAGGAAGGGGAGTCAGGGTAGGTTCTCTTGGGGGTGGGCGGAGTATTGGGCTGTAGCCGTGATCTTGATGGGGGGTGTAGGGGTGGTTCAGGTTCTGAGGCAGGATGCTGGATATGAGGATGGCGGGTTATTACGTGGCTGCCGTGATCTTGATAATGGGTGTAGGGGTGGTTTAGAGTCTTAAGTGAGTTGCTGGGTGTGAACTAAGTTAATTAATGAAAGGGTCAGTAATAAATAAACTATTGGTACTTAAGTGAACAATGGGGTTGGTGCAGGTCTTGCGTCAGGGTGGAAGAGGTTGGCTAGAGGTCGTGTGGGGGTGTGATCCGGGTGAAAAAGTCGATGAAGTCAGTGTGAACGTCGGTGAGTTTGGTGATTTGTTTTTGTTGTAGGTGGTGAAGGTAAGTGTTGATGGGTGGAATGTTGGCGCGTTCATGACAGTGTATGTTGGTGACAAAATCATCCCACCGTATGCTCAGTGCCCAACGTATGGCTTTGTTTTGAACTCTCTGTAAATTTAGAATGTTGCTTTTGGCCGAAAGAGATAGACTTAACGGTGAATACGTGAGCAGTGGTCTGATCAGTGCTTTATACAGATGAAATTTAGTTGCAGATGCTGCACTACGGAACCGGTATATTTGTGTTAGTGCAGTGCCAGCCACGCCTGCCTTGCCTCGTATATGATGATGAAATTTGAAGTTTTTATCGTATGTAAGACCAAGTACGGTGCAAGTATTCCTAATAGGAATGGGAACGCGATCGGGATCACGCGAATTTAGAAAAAGTGGGCGGGGGTTGGCTGATTTAATACGAAAATATGTTACTGTGCATTTCAAGGGATTCGCTTGAATCCGCCACTTCTGCTCCCATCGTGTAATTCGGTCCAGCTCTATGCTCGCTTTGTTGGTAATTCCGTCAATTGTCGTTGATGGGGGGTTTTATAGGTAGAGGCAGACTGAAGGGCGCCACATTGGGGGCGGGGCTTGCAACAAGGGAAACTCCCATGAAATAGAGGGGAGCCTTATGTAACTTCGACGAATCTTTATACTGATCATTGTCTTTTCGTTTTTTTCTCTCTCTCTGTCTTGTTCTTGCGTTGCCTCCATGTTAAGCCCCGTACACACTGGGCATCAAGTTGCGCAACGTGTTGAAAATCACCATGTCACTGCATCAGCCTCGCGTGATGGTGACAGGCAAGCAGCGTGGAGTCAACCTTGTATGTGCTGCCCTCGAGCGGCGATGACGACTGACGTTGGCCTTGACAATCCAATGGTGCCACTTGTACAAATTTTGTGGGTAATTCACTGTCAGATTTTGAAAACTGTACAGTACTGAACGTAGGCAAGACCATGGGAGATATTACATACAACTTAGATAACAAAGTAATTAGTAAATCGGAATGCGAGAGAGATCTAGGAGTTATGGTTAGTAAGACCTCAACCTAGGCAGAAGTGTATTAATGCTAGAAATAAAGCAAATAGGCTCCTACGATTTATATCGAGGAGCAATTTTGCAACTTTATTTAGCATTAATAAGGCCACATTTAGACTACGCCGTGCAATTTTGGTGTCCGTACTATTGAATGGATATAAAGTCGCTAGAAAACGTACAGAGAATAATGACAAATATGACACATGATGTTCGGAACCTGCCACATGAAGACAGACTAAAAAAGACTAAATCTGCACCGACTAGGAAGACGTAGAGTATTGGGAGACTTAATTGAGGTGTTTAAGTGAAGGAAGGGAATAAGTAAAGGCATACAGGATAGAACTAGAAGTAATGGTTTCAAACTGGAAAAATTCCGTTATAAGAACATAAGAAGAGAGGATAACTGCAGTAGGCCGGTTGGCCCATGCTAGGCAGCTCCTAGAAGAGTAACTGAACTACTAGAATGATATAAGGATAGCAAAGAAGATATGAAGTGCTATGAAAAGGATGCAAAGCCACTGCACTGTATTTTTCTGCCACTGAACTGTGTGATATAAGCTGCAAAAAGACAAAAACCTAGGCCAAGTTAGGGCAACAAAAGTATAGTGTGTAGTTCACACTTTAAATCCATAAAGATTTTTGTTCATTCTCAGCATACAGTAATTGTCATAGCTCAGTGGCAGAGGACGACTGTACTAGGGTTCAACATCCCTTCCACAGAACTTCATTATTAGCGCCATGATGATGATCTGTTACAGCTCAACATTCAAGATGGCAAGTCTACGCCTAGATAAAATGACCTGAGTATAGCTGACGGCTAGTGATGTAGTGGGTGAAGGCACTGCGGCAGGATGGGGCCAGTCAGGGCTTAGATCTGAGGCACAGTTGAGGTTTGCTGATTACATTGCCATTCAGGATGCTGGCCAGCCTTCCCCTAACCCCACTGTGGCAGGGAATAAATATACTGTATGCGATGTATCTTATGGACATCCAGCTGATTTCAAGTACTGTGTTTTGGTGGCAAAGCTGGGCTGCAATGCTATAAAATAATATATATATATATATATATATATATATATATATATATATGCCTGTCACCCCTTATAAAAATACTTAAGACTGAAAATAATTGAGGATCAGCTAAGTTAAACTACTGCTTTCTCAAAACAAAAGGTGTCAGTCAGAAAGGTAGTCCCACAAGAGGTGAGGCGAGGTGTTAATGAGAGGTATTCCCGGGGGTGGGGTGGGGTGGGGTGGGGTGGAGGCAGGTGTGAGATAAGGTGTGAGGCTGAACCCCATGTGATTATAGTGCTCCAGGCTGTCTATTAATATCTATATTTATTTATCTATCTAGCTATTTTTTTAACCTATCTATCTATCCATCTACCTATCCATGTCTACCTATCTGTCTATATATCTATCTGTAGTTCTATAACATTTTCTCCTTCTCTCTCTCCCCCACAATCTCTCCCCACTTCCCTTCCCTAGCTTCCTCCCCACCTCTACCTCCCATTTTGTCTTCCACTCCCTCCACTTCACCTCTCTCCTCCCCCTCCCTCTCTATCCCTCCTTCCTTCTCAACTACCCCCTTCCAAACACCCCCAGGGCCTCCCCCCACTCAACACCCCAGGGGAGGAAGACCGCCCCTGAGATTTACCTGATAACCCACGTGTACCTTGCCTACCTCACCTGTTTTACCTGTGTGTGTGTGTGTGTGTGTGTGTGTGTGTGTGTGAAGAAAATGTATGTGTAATTCATCATATGTACACTATTACAATATGCCTGTGTGTACGTCTTTGTGTGTATACGTGTGCGTCTACAAATATGTGCGAATATCCTAAGCAATAATAATATTCCCTTGTGAGTTGCCAAAATAATATTACTACAACAATATCAACGTTAATTTACAGTAATGGGATTTATGGAGAAACAAACCCGCTACATAAATACATAAAGCGCTACATACATTTATAAATCTAGCTGAAAGACTTAAACGCATTATTATTATTATTATTATTATTATTAAAGTATTTGTTTAGATTTTACTGCTTAATTCTCTGTCTCTCTGTCTGTCTGTCTCTGTCTCTGTCTCTGTCTCTCTCTCTCTCACTTCCTGATAACCCAAGTTCACCTGTGGCTTCGTCAGCAGGTTAAAGTCTTTTGCTTCCTCTCTCTCTCTCTCTCTCTCACACACACACACACACACACACACACACACAGATGAGGCCCCAGATAAGGTCCACCACTTCACACTCATTGTTTGTTTTCACGTCCACACCAATGACCTTCTCTCTCTCTCTCTCTCTCTCTCTCTCTCTCTCTCTCTCTCTCTCTCAAAACTTTACAATCTCAACACCTTCAGTCTTTTCACCTCCAAGTAATTTGTCTTCCCTAGGGTCATTTTCGCTTCACCTCCCCTATAAATCTTGCCCTCCTACAGCGTCCCCTTCAGCGTCTCAGGCGGAACAAAGGTCAGGGGAGGCGTAACAAAGGTCAAATGAGGTCTTATCTACGTTTAAACTCTGGGATTAGGACAGTGGGGGTGGTGGTGGTCGGGTCTAAAGTAATAATGAAATAGATCATCTAAAGTAATAATGAAACTTTATCTAGCATTAGTAAGGCCACATAGATCATCTAAAGTAATACTGAAACTTTATCTAGCATTAGTAAGGCCACATTTAGACTACGCAGTACAATTTTGGTGTCCTTACTATAGAATGGATATTAATTCGTTAGAAAATGTACAGAGAAGAATGACTAAAATGATACATGACGTCCGGAACCTGTCATATGAAGACAGACTGAAAAGACTAAGTCTGCATTCGCTAGAGAGGCGTAGAGTAAGGGGAGACTTAATTGAGGTGTTTAAGTGGATGAAGGGTATAAATAAGGGAGATATTAGCAAGGTACTTAAAGTGAGCATACAGGATAGAACTAGAAATAATGGTTTCAAACTAGAAAAATTCCGTTTCAGTAAGGAAATAGGTAGAAATTGGTTTGGTAATAGAGTAGTAGACGAATGGAATAAGCTACCTAGTAAAGTAGTTGCTGCCTCTTCCATTGAGAGTTTCAAGCATAGGCTAGATAAGCATATGACAAATAAGGGGTGGATATAGAAAAAAGAAAATATTATAACCAATACTAATTCATAATTTTCCCTTTTCAGGTTACACTATGATAGTCTCTATTCTCCTTTCACACTTTCCTGTAAAATGTCCACGCCAGTTTTTCTATACGGCGTGGTGTTATTTCTGACTTTCCTGCCGGCTTCGGCTGGAGGGTTTGGAGGGCGGGGGAGAGCCTTCTTCTTTGCTATCCTTATCTCATTCTAGTAGTTCAGTTACTCTTCTAGGAGCTGCCTAGCATGGGCCAACCGGCCTACTGCAGTTATCCTCTCTTCTTATGTTCTTATGTGAATGCTAAATGGTTCACGGTACTTGTCTCTCTCTCTCTCTCTCTCTCTCTGATGGTTTAGGCCTGTCACCCATTTTTCTTTACATCTCAGGTACACAAAAGGAAAATAGAGTCTGTGTAACATTCCTTTCATTTCTGGGTACTGACCGGGTGGGGGAGGGATTAGGGAGGTGGGGAAGGGATTAGGAGGGTGGGGGGAGGGAAGGAGAGGAGGAGGAAGTGGAGGGAAGGAGGGGTAGTGGAGGGAAGGAGGCAAAATGGAGGGATGGTGAAATGGAAGGGTGTGAGAGAGAAGGGTAGGTGAGAAAGGGAGGTTTGGGAGGAGGTGAAAGGAAGAAAAAGAAAGAAATGGAGAATGGAATAATGAGAGAGAGAGAGAGAGAGAGAGATTATGGAGACGAATGAGAACAGCAAACCAAATTACCGAAGGAAGAAAGGATGGATGAAAGAGGGAGACGAAAAGAAAAGAAAAGAATGAAGAGAAAGGAAGGAAGGAGAAAGTGAAGGAGAGAGAGAGGCCAAGGAGGAGGAGGAGAGAGATTAAGACAACAAGAGGGATTAAGGGAGGGAGAGGGAGGTATAGAGGAGGGAGAGGGGGAGGGGAAGAGAGGAGGGAAAAAAAATTAAGAAATAGCCAGAGTATAAACGAAGAAGGAAGAAGTGAGAAACAATGAAGAAAGGTAGATTAATAGACAAATAGTTATACACAGATAGATAGATAGATAGATGGAGAGAGAGAGAGAGAGAGAGAGAGAGAGAGAGAGAGAGACGAAAGAACAATCCATCTTATACCAAAAAATCCAAATTGCATCTCTCTCTCTCTCTCTCTCTCTCTCTCTCTCTCTCTCTCTCTCTCTCTCTCTCAATACCGCAAAGGAGGAGGTTGAACTGTTTGCTCGACATGTGAGTTTTATTGCGGGTTGAAGGATACTAACGAGAGTGTGTGTGTGTGTGTGTGTGTGTGTGTGTGTGTGTGTGTGTGTGTGGCTGATCTGATGGATGGTGAAGAACATAAGAACATAAGAAGAGAGGATAACTGCAGTAGGCCGGTTGGCCCATGCTAGGCAGCTCCTAGAAGAGTAACTGAACTACTAGAATGAGATAAAGATAACAAAGAAGAAGGCTCTCCCCCGCCCTCCAAACCCTCCAGCCGAAGTCGGCAGGAAAAAGTCAGAAAGAACACCACGCCGTATAGAAAAACTGGCGTGGACATTTTACAGGAAAGTGTGAAAGGAGAATAGAGACTATCATAGTGTAACCTGAAAAGAAAAAAATTATGAATTAGGATTGGTTATAAGATTTTCTTTATTCTATATCCACCCCTTATTAGTCATATGCTTATCTAGCCTATGCTTGAAACTCTCAATGGAAGAGGCAGCAACCACTCCACTAGGTAGCCTACTCCACTCGTCCACCACTCCATTAGCAAACCAACCTCTACCTATTTCCCCACCGAAACGGAACCTTTCTAGCTTGAAACCACCATTTCCAGTTCCATCCTGTATGCTCACCTCAAGCACCCTGCCGACATCTCCCCTATTTACACCCTTCATCCACTCAAACACCTCAATCAAGTCCCCCCCGACTCCACGCCTCTCCAGCGAATGCAGACCCAGTCTCCTCAGTCCGCCCCCACATGACAGGTTCCGGACGTCATGCATCATTCCTGTCACTCCTCTCTGCACATTTTCCAACGAATCAACATCCACTCCACAGCAAGGACACCAAAACTGCACTGCGCCGTCCAAATGTGGCCCTACTAATGCTAGTTAAGAACAGGGTAGAGACTGGTTTTGCAATAGAGTAGTAGATGAATGGAATAAGCTACCTAGTAAAGTAGTTACTGCCTCTTCCATTGAGAGTTTCAAGCATAGGCTAGATGAGCATATGACAAATAAGGGGTGGGTATAGAAAAAAAATCTCATAACCAGTACTAATTCATTCTTTTCCCTTCTCAGGTTACACTATAATAGTCTCTATTCTCCTTTCACAGTTTCCTATAAACAGTCCACGCCAGTTTTTCTATACTGCGTGGTGTTCTTTCTGACTTTTTCCTGCCGGCTTCAGCTGGAGGGTTTGGAGGGCGGGGGAGAGCCTTCTTCTTTGCTATCCTTATCTCATTCCAGTAGTTCAGTTACTCTTCTAGGAGCTGCATAGCATGGGCCAACCGGCCTACTGCAGTTATCCTCTCTTATGTTAATCTCCGGCACAACTTCCCACCAACAACTCAGAGAGAGAGAGAGAGAGAGAGAGAGAGAGAGAGAGATTCTGCACATTTATCGCCTCGTTTTTTGGAGAGGAAGACGAGAAAGAAGACTCTCTCTCTCTCTCTCTCTCATTATTTCTGTCTTGTCATTCTATCTTTTAGCACAGTGTTTGCCTCCCCCTCTCCTCTCTCTCTCTCTCTCTCTCTCTCTCTCTCTCTCTCTCCCTCATATCATACATCTCCACATGTCTCCACTTTGGCACTAAGACCCACCGTCCATACAGAATACACAAAGGAGTACAAAGGAAAGCAAACAGCAACAGACCTTATCGTCCTTTCGAGGCTGTTTGTTTAAGAATGGACTATGACTACGAGATCTAACTCTACATGCTGAAGGGTAAAGATAGTAAAGCAAGAAGGTTCACCCCGCCTCCAAACCCTCTAGTTAAAACTGGCAGGAAAAGGTGAGAAAAACCACCAAGTAGCATGGAATAACTGATATGGAAATTTCATAGGAAAGACTGAAAAGGAAAAGTTACATCTATAATACTGTATCAATTTCATCTATAAGGTACCACGCTAGGGCTGTCTCATACGGGACCGGTGTATTGGTATTAGCGGGGGTATTTTACTGTTAGGAAGCTTACTAACACCTCTTCCTGACCGATTTATTTCTGCTTCTGCTCCGTTACTGTATTCTACTCATGCAATCGATGACGATATGAAGACATAGGAAGCCATCTAGGGGATAGTAATGAGTCGTTTGGAGAATAAGTCGGTAAGGAGGAGGGAAAAACACTGTTGGGAGGAGACTGGTATGTAGGGAGAGTACGGTTTCTATAGGGTCACACACACACACACACACACACACACACGCACAACCCCTACCCCGTCGCTCCGGAGGGCGTACATGCATGCATTCAGACATATTTATACATACAGTATATATATATATCTATATATATATATATATATATATATATATATATATATATATATATATATATATATATATATATATACAGTACATAGAGAGAGAGAGAGAGAGAGAGAGAATAAACTGGCTTAAACCAACACGAACAGGAGCATCGCTCATTGTGAAAACATTGTTCACCTGTGTCAAGATTTTTTTTTTTGATCGATTGAACGCAGGTCTGCTAAGTTTACATTTTAGAATAAAGCATTAGAATGGCCATACAATGTACATCTCAAGCCAAAAGCAATGCATTCCGTCGGACAAGCAGACAAAGCAGCTGGAAGGTGAGGTGAAGAGTCAAGATGCAAATTACAGAGGAAACAAAGGCAAACATTCTCTGAGGCTCACACTGCGCTCACGTCCCTGGGGATTGTCATGGAAGGCTGAAGGGAATCACAGGTCACAAGATCCACCTGTCCACATTTGCCACTCCTTAACCCTTTCTTCCCTATGTTGCTCTCTCTCTCTCTCTCTCTCTCTCTCTCTCTCTCTCCAAATTCACCACAACAAAATGTAAGCAAAAAGTATATATATATATATATATATATATATATATATATATATATATATATATATATATATACGTGGAGGGATTGCATATACCGGTAATGACTTTATTGACGTGGAACAAAGTGTACAAGTCCTGGAGTATGATAGTGAGAGAGGGGCGCGCGCACACACGCGCACACACAACACACACACGCACGCACGCACGCACACACACACACACACACACACACACACACACACACACACACACACACACACACACACCAGAATATATTGTCCCTTGAGAATTAGCCTCCCTCCTCAGGTCACACACACTCTTGGCTGCCTTTCATTTTAACTTCCTTCTTCCTTATGTATTATGAAACTTATCTCTACATCAAATCCTTTATCAATACCCCTCTTATGTTTCCTTTTTTCGCTCGAGAGAGAGAGAGAGACAGAGACAGAGACAGAGACAGACAGAGATGAGTTGAAGGGGAGAGGCTGGTGCAGTACATTTAAGGTTATTAAATACGGCGATGAATTACGGATGACTTGATGAGCCTTATAATGGGATACTGACTGCATAAGTACAGCATGATAAATGCAGTATTTTCCTTTGTATTTCAAGACCATGAAAAAAGAGATTATAAAATATAATGAAAACACATCACAACCAAATGTTAGAAAAAACGTACGTACATACATACATACATAGAGAGAGAGAGAGAGAGAGAGAGAGAGAGAGAGAGAGAGTAGCACCAGGCAGGTGAAGATGTCTTTCCAGATTAGACGATACACCTGTACTGGTCATCAAATGGACTCCTAACCTCACTCACGCACCTCCCACCCCACCAGCCACCAATCACAGACATTTCAGTGGGAAGAGAGTGGGATGAGCTTCTCCGCCACCTCTCGCTGTCGCGACTATAACTCAGCTTCAGTGCTAAGGCGTAGTTGCGAGGATGTCATATTTCCAAAGTACGGGATGCTTGTAGTTTCATATCATCATCATCATCATCATTCTTCTCCCACTATTATACGCCAGGATCCAGGAAGGGGTGATAAATTCATGAGAAACTTTTTATTTTCTTCTAATTTTCTTCTTGTTTTCGTTTCTTCTCGGTAGAAAGTTAAATTTTTGGTGGTGAGTCGCCAAAAACATTTGCTGTTCACTGTTCATGGGACTAGGTTTAAATGCGCGCCAATGTCTTCCCATTCTACATGAGATATACGTACTGTATAGAGGTTCTTTATTTTTCTAACGTATGCTTAAGCAGTACAGTATATTTATCCTTTTGCTGCATGTACTGTGTTAGTAGGGTAGAGTGGGGTAAAAGGCCCATGTGAGGTAAAAGGCCCCCCCCTTGTTCCTCCTCTATTATCTACTTATTCATCCTAGTCAGCTGATCAAGGGATCAACACCATCTGGTGGCATTTCCCTACACTAACAAATCAGTACCAGATGACCGGGGAAGGAAGCAGCACGTGTTTTTCTCCTTTGACCACATTTCATGTAAGTATAGGGATATGTTTGTGATATCTTGTGCATATGCTTTGCATGCAATAATAACATTGTGGGTATAGATAGAGAGGTTAGGAACGTAAGATTGCTTTGCAGTGCAATTCACAATTGAATATAGTGCTGTTTAGTTGTGGTGTTTCGTTTACACCAATATGGCGTTTGGGGTAAAAGGCCTACTGTGTTGTGGGTGAAGAAGCCCACTAGGGGGCTTTTTACCCCACGTGGGGGCTTTTTAACCCTCATTAGTATTGGGTGTTTATAATTACTTGCTTTATTGGTTTGACTATACTATGTTCCGTATTACAGATTATTGTATGATAACTTATATGCTTGTTGTCTATTTTCTTCAGCTTAATTAAACTATATATTTTTTTTTTTTTTTTTTTTTTGTGCTTCAGGTAAGAGATGCCACGTGTATACCAAAGGAAGACAAACCGTGCTTCGTATGGGACCAGAGTTCTACAGGATGCGTTGCAAGCAATTCGGGATGGAACACCACTAAAAACTGTTTCCAAAAATTATGGCATCCCTTGCAAAACTCTTAGACGACATCGGGATGGGAAAGTCAAGAATCCTGGGGCAGCACTGCTAGGTCGTTTCAGACCAGACTTTGATGAAAATCTTGAGGCTATGTTAGTTTCTCATATCCTTGCAATGGAAAAGGCTCTGTTTGGCCTCACACCTATTGATGTACGGCGGCTTGCTTTTGATTTTGCTGAAAAATGAAGATCGACCATCGATTTTGTAAGACTTCAAAGATGGCAGGAAAAGATTGGCTAGCAGGATTTCTCCAAAGAAATCCAACACTATCAATCAGGAAACCAGAGGCTACTAGTATGGCACGAGCGGTAGGATTTAATCGTCCTCAGGTTCACCAATTCTTCAAAGTTTATCGTGATGAATTATCGAAGGGTAACTACAGTCCAAGACAGGTGTGGAATATGGATGAGACAGATATAAAGAATGTGCAGAATCCATGTAACATTGTGGCAACAAAAGGAGCAAAATCAATTGGACGTATAACTAGTGCTGAACGTGGACAGACAACATCCGTTCTTTGTGCAGTTAATGCAGCTGGAGCATATATTCCCCCAATGTTTGTATTTGCCCGTAAAAGGATGACACCACTTTTAATGACTGGTTGCCCACCTGGATCTATTTCAAGATGCACTGCTAATGGATGGTCTGATGATGATTGTTTCTTACAATGGCTGCAACATTTTGTTACCCATGCAAAACCAACTCAAGATGACAGGCACATTATAATTCTAGATGGGCACCACAGTCACAAAACTCTAGCTGCCATTGACTTTGCAAGAGAAAATGGCATAGGTTTGATAACTCTGCCGCCTCACTGTACTCACAAGATGCAGCCTCTTGATGTATCATATTTCAAGTCATTAAAGGCTGCCTACAACAGAGCAGCAGACAACTGGATGCTTGCAAATGCTGGCAAGCGCATTTCCCAATTTAATGTGGCAGAAATATTTGGCACTGCATACATGAAGACAGCCACTATTGACAAGGCCATTAATGGTTTTTGAGCAACAGGCATCTGGCCATTTAATGATGATGTGTTTACAGATGAGGACTTCTTAGCAGCACAGTTAACAGAAGAACCACCAACCACTGCTGCTAGCAAAGACAAGAATAACAACAATGATCCTCCAAATGAGAATCAAGATGTGGAAGACATTCCTACTAGCAGTAACATTGATGATGTATCACTTAATGATCCCTGCGATTCCAACATACAAGAGCCTCAAGCTGGAATGTCCAAAGACGGTGAAGCCAGGAGGTTACTTACAAGTCTTTGTAGCCCCCCCAAACCAAGTGAGAAGCGAGCTAGGAAAAGGAAAATACAGAATTCTGAGGTCATAACATCATCACCTTACAAAAAACAACTGCTTGATAAGAATGCAACTTCTAAAACCTCAGCTAAAGGAAAAGCACCAAAGAAAAGGAAGAAAATTCCAAGCCCAGCTTCTTCTTCTGATGAAGAATGGCCTTGCTTAGTATATGGAGCACCTTATGGTAGCAGCAGACCCTCTGAAAAGTGGGTGCGGTGTAATTCATGCAAAAAGTGGTCACATGAAGACTGCACACCTGGCTTTGATTGGTATGTTTGTCACAGCTGTGAATCTGACGAAGATTGATAATGTTAAGTTATTATGTTGATTATGTAAAGTCCTAGCAGAGATTTAGAAATACAATTTTCCTTAATTACATGGTTTTTATAAAACGGAAACTACAATTCAGTTTGCTCATTTATTTGGTATCAGTAATTG
>NW_027642980.1:77500-142500 GCF_032717465.1 Coenobita brevimanus
GTCTATCTATCTACCTGTCTGTCTATCTGTCTGTCTGTCAATCTCTCTACCTGTCTGTCTATCTATCTGTCTGTCAATCTCTCTACCTGTCTATCTATCTGTCTGTCTGTCAGTCTCTCTACCTGTCTATCTATCTGTCTATCCATCCATCCATACATCTACTCTAAGCTATTGATCTATCTATATGTCTGTCTAATTATCCATCTCTGTCGATCAGTATATCTATCTCTATCTGTCTATCTATCCATCGATCCATCTGTTTATCTATCTATATATCTATCCATCCATCCATCTATCTATTGATGTGTCTATCTGTCCATCCATCTATCTATTGATGTGTCTATCTGTTTAGCCATCCATCCATCTATCTATTGATGTGTCTATCTGTCCATCCATCTATCTATTGATGTGTCTATCTGTCTATCCATCTATCCATCTATCTATTGATGTGTCTATCTGTCTAGCCATCCATCCATCTATCTATTGATGTGTCTTCTATCATCTATCTATTGATGTGTCTATTTGTCTATCCATCTATGTATTGATGTGTCTATCTGTCTATCCATCCATCCATCTATCTATTGATGTGTCTATATGTCTATCTGTCTATCCATCTATGTATTGATGTGTCTATCTGTCTATCCATCCATCCATCTATCTATTGATGTGTCTATCCATCCATCCATCTATCTATTGATGTGTCTGTCTAGCCATCCATCCATCTATCTATTGATGTGTCTATCTGTCCATCCATCTATCTATTGATGTGTCTATCTGTCTAGCCATCCATCCATCTATCTATTGATGTGTCTATCTGTCTAGCCATCCATCCATCTATCTATTGATGTATCTATCTATCTATCTGTCTAGCCATCTACTTGTAACTATCAATCTACTCGTCTGTCTATTAATCCATCTATCAATCGATCTATATGTCTATTTAGCCATCTATCTATCGATCCGTCTCAGTCTATTTATCTGTCTGTCAGTCCATGTATTTATTGCCAGACGCCTTAATCCCCTAAGGGTTGGCCACAGACAAATCGCCTCCACGTCCTAGCATACCCTTTCCCATCATGCTGGCCTGCCTGCCCCTCACAAGCCCCGTCACTCCTACAAACCCTGCTGAGCTGAAGCGTCTGACATAGTACAAATAAAACAATAATCGCGTCCTGCTAATAATAAAGCAACGAAAACAATAATATAAAAAAGTATTTAAAAGAAAGATATAAACAAAAATATAAACTAAAAAATAACTAGTACAATAAACTGAACAAATACAAACTAAACAAAATGAAGAATAAACTAAAAAAGAAAAAGAAAATATATTTATTGCCAGACGCCTTAAGCCCTTATACGGGGTGGCCACAAACAAATCGCCTCCACGTCTCCCTGGCGTCATGGTGGTGGAGTTAAAGGGGAGGGAAGGACCAGCAGGGGTAGGCCAAGGAGAGTATTTTTTTCTTATATATTGGGCTGTACACAAACTAGGGAGCCCGTTGCCGAGTAGGGCAGCAATTTACCTGCACGTCAACAGATAGCTACGCACAGGTAGTCGGCCCCGCGCGCGCACACTCACAGGAGAGAGAGAGAGAGAGAGAGAGAGAGAGAGAGAGAGAGAGAGAGTTTTGGATCAAGGTAGACAGATGGACGCCGAGGAGCCAACAGACAAGCATGTACCCCCAACAAACATGTACACCCCACCTCATTCATGAGTTAACTGAAGGGGTTGCCGGTGTGTGGCCAGTGGCATTGTTGTGTTGTGGGTGGAGGGAGACAGCAGGGCGCCATTTTGGGGGCGGGGCTTACAACATAGAAAACTGTCAATAATAGACGGGTAACTTGGGTCACTTGGCTAACCTTTGTAACATTCAGTTCACTTTCTTTTCGTTTTCTTTTTTCTTGTTCGTGCGTTGGCGCGATGTTAAAGGCTGCTTATATGTGTTATTGGCGGTGGTGTTGTACAGGGTACTGGAGGTGCCATAGCGAGAGAGAGACTAACTAGGAGAGTATATGTGAGTGTGGTGGAGGCCAAAGATGACATTGAGGAAATGGAATCAGAATAAATGAAAGAAAAACATTCGGAAGCCGAATGCTAATCGCCCGCCAGAATATGCTGTTGGCCAAGTCCAAGATTTTCGCCATAAATTGATACCCTGAAGGTTTCATGTTGATAGCTGAAGCCGTTCATGAGATATAATGGCGAGACACACACACACACACACACACACACACACAGAAGGGCAACAACATTATCACTCCGTCTTGTAAAGGCGGGCGATAAAAATGAGAGAGAGAGACAGACAGACAGTGAGAGAGGGAGGGAGGAGGAGAAGCTTAGAAAGAAATGGTGAGAAAGATAGAAAGAGAAAATAGAGGGAGAGAAAAGGAAATTATAAGAAAAATGAAGAGAGAGAGAGAGAGAGAGATTAACGGAATAGTATATATATATCCTTGTTACTGGCTAGCGTCTCCTCAACACCACACCACAACACCATATGTGGATTACTGTGGTAAATGTCCATATCATCACTATACATAAGGAGGTGGTGTGGTGAGGCCAGGGAAGGACGGGGTGTAGTGCTCCCTGCATGCACCTCCTTGTTGTGATGATGATGATGATGATGGTGGTGATGGTGGTGGTGGTGATGATGATGATGATGATGATGATGATGATGATGATGATGGTGATGATGATGATGATGGTGGTGATGGTGATGATGATGATGGTGATGATGATGGTGGTGATGATGATGGTGATGGTGGTGGTGGTGATGATGATGATGATGATGATGATGATGGTGGTGGTGGTGATGATGATGATGATGATGATGATGATGGTGGTGATGATGACGATGATGATGATGGTGATGATGATGGTGATGATGATGGTGATGGTGATGATGATGATGATGGTGGTGATGGTGATGATGATGATGGTGATGATGATGATGGTGATGATGATGATGGTGGTGATGGTGGTGGTGGTGATGGTGGTGGTGATGATGATGATGATGATGATGATGGTGATGATGATGGTGATGATGAGCAAGATGATGATGATGGTGATGGTGATGATGATTGTGATGATGACGATGGTGATGATGATGATGGTGATGGTGATGTAGGTACCATCCATTCACCCGATGTAGTGATACATATATTTGATATAGTAGATGCATACCGGTATAGATAGTTAGAAAAATAGATTAAATGCTGAGTAAAAGACATCAACATTTATTTTCATAACTTGTCTTTCTACCTTCCTATCTGTCTAACCAGTAGGTACGTACCTATCTATCTATCTAGTAGCTACCATCCACTCATCCGATGTAGTGACATTTATTATATAGACATGTATGCATAATCGCAACAATAGACTAAAAGTTGAACAAAAAGCATCAATATTATTTCTTTTACCCTATGTATCTCTTGAGTAGGTGCCATCCACTCACCCGATGTAATTACATATATATATATATATATATATATATATATATATATATATATATATGGAGCCTTTGTGGTACAGTGGTAGAGTGTGCGTTTCGTACACTGGTGAGCCAGGGTTCGCGCCCCGCCATGGTAATAAGCTTTGAGAGTGTTCACCCAGCCACGTACTGCTTTGGCGGACACAAAGGGTGCTGTGGTTGAACCAGTGTAGCATACTATAAAGTATGCTTGCACCCAGTCGGCTTGCGTGGGCCGATTACACTTGGTTCACAGACTACACACACATCCAAAGCCACTCCAACACTACAATTACACTTACAAGCACTTCTCACTCTACATACAATCTCTACCAGACAGCCTAAGCCACTTGGTAGAGATACATTGGCTGTATCGTCCCCACTTCGGTCGGGATAGGCCGGTCCTGCAGTGGACACACAAACGGCTGGTGATATATATATATATATATATATATATATATATAACACGTACATACATAGACAGATAGAATTATAGATAGATAATTGGAAAAATAGATAAAAGTTATTAAAAGGCATCAATCTATCAACCTATCTATCTATCTATATACACTATAGATAGATATATAGATAGTTGCAAATATAGATGAAAGTTTATTAAAAGGCATCAGTAATTAATTTCTCTACCTGTCCCTCTACCTACCTGTCATATTAGTAGGTACCATCCAGTCACACGATGTAGTGATATATATATATATATATATATATATATATATATATTTATGCGAGGAAGAAGGAACCAAAGGCCATGAGCCCGCAATTACTGTTCCCTCCAAGAGTAAAACAAAATACAAGAGAGAGACAAATTCAAGATCCATTCATTTCGAGATGCCTGGACACACTGCGTTTGAAAGACTGGAGATCATAGGCAGCAGGAAATACAGACAGAGCAAGACAGTTCCAGAGTTGACCTGTTGCATAAATGAAGGACTGGGAGTAACGGTTAACTCTTGCATTAAAGAGGTGGACAGAAAAGGGATGAGAGTTTGCTGCTAGACGGGTGCTACGCGCCCGTCATAGAGGTGGAGGAATGCAAGCAGACAGTTTAGAGGAGCAGTGACCATTAAAGTAGAGATAGAAAAGAGATAAAGATGCAACAGTGCGGTGAAGAGACTGAGGTTGAAGGGAGTCAGTAAGAGGAGGAGAGTTAATGAGACGAAAAGCCTTTGACTCCACCCTATTGAGAAGAGCTGTACGTGGGGAGCCTCCCCACACATGAGAGTTGTACTACACACAGGGGCGGATAAAACCCCTGTATAGAGTCAACAATTGTGCAGGTGTAAAGAAAGAACGGAGTCGGCTTAGCACACCTAATCTCTTGGACGCAGATTTTACGAGAGATGTAATATGATCTTTCCAAGATAAGTCCCGAGTAAATGAAACCCCAAGCATGTTCAAGGATGATGCAGGATTAAGCTGAATATTATTAAACATTAGTGGGTATACCTGTGGAAGATTTTGTCGGGTTGATAAGTGTAAGAACTGAGTCTTAGATGCATTAAAAACAACAAGATTATTTTTACCCCAGTCAGAGATACGAGCCAAGTCAGACATTGGGTGTGCCATAGCCTCATCCCTTGTTTCTTGAAGTAACTGCTGAGATGGGCGTTGCGGGAACCGAATGGAAAGGTGAAGGGCGGAGTCATCAGCGTATGAGTGGATAGGGTTAGAGGTACAGCTTAGGTCATTGATGAATAAAAGGAAGAGAGTTGGTGATAGGACAGAGCCCTGAGGAACACCACTGTTGATAGATCTAGGAGAAGAACGATGGCCGTCTACAACAGCGGCTATAGAACGATCAGAAAGGAAGCTAATGATGAAGGCACAGATAGAAGGATAGAAACCGTAGGAGGGGAGTTTGGAAATTAAAGATTTATGCCAGACTCGATCGAAAGCCTTTGAGATGTCAAGTGCAATGGCAAAGCTTTCGCCAAAGTCCCGAAAGGAGGATGACCAGGAGTCTGAAAGGTAAGTGAGAAGATCGCCAGTGGAGCGTCCCTGACAGAACCCGTACTGACGATCAGAAAGAAGGTTGTGATAGGAAAGATGCTTTAAAATATTTCTATTGAGAATTGACTCGAAAACTTTTGAAATACAGGACGTAAAAGCAATTGGACGATAGTTGGAGGGTTGGGAGTGGTCACCCTTCTTTGAGACTGGCTGAATGAGAGCAAACTTCCAGCAAGAAGGAAAGGTACAAGTTGACAGACAAAGGCGAAAGAGTTTGCCTAGGCAGGATGTAAGCACAGAAGCACAGTTCTTGAGAACAACAGGAGGGAACCCATCAGGCCCATATGCCTTGTTAGTACTGAGGCCAGTTATGGCAGAAAATACATCAGCTGAAGAAATTTTAATGTCAGCCATGAGGAAGTCAGAGGCGGGAAGTGATGGAGGAACAGCACCGGAATCGTCTAAGGTGGAATTGGAGAAGAAAGTCTGTGTGAAGAGATCTGCTTTATCAGTAGAAGAAATAGCTACAGAGCCATCAGAGTAGAAAAGAGGAGGGAAGGATGATGAGGTAAAGTTGTTAGAAAGGTTTTTGGCAAGGTGCCAGAAGGAGCGGGAAGAATTCGAGTTGGAGAGTTGAGAGAATTTAGTACAGATGAAAATATTTTTAGCAGAGCGAAGAGCAGACTTAGCACGATTCCGGGCAGAAATGTATAAAAGATGTTGATTCAAGGGTGGGTTGGCTCCGGTACCTTTTGTTGGCCTTCTCCTTGTTGTGGACAGCATTAGAACAAGCGTGATTAAACCAAGGCTTTCTTGCGTTAGTCAAAGGATATGAGAAAGGAATGTATGCTTCCATGCCCGAGAGAATAACCTCCGTAATGCGCAAGAGCACACTCAGATGGCTCACGGCCATGGAAGCAATAATCATTCCAGGGAAAATCAAAGAAGTACTGCCTGAGGGCCTCCCAATCTGCAGCTCCAAAGTGCCACAGACGACGTTTCTTTGGAGGGTCCACAGGCCGTACCGGAGTGATAGGACAGGTTATGGTAATAAGGCTGTGATCGGAGGAGCCCAACGGAGAGAAAAGATTAACAGTGTAAGCAGAAGGATTAGTTGTGAGGAAGAGGTCAAGTATGTTGGAGCTCTCTCCAAGGCAGTCTGGGATACGGGTAGGGTGCTGTACAAGCTGCTCTAGGTCATTAAGGATAGAAAAGATGTAGGCTTGTTCACCAGGTGGATCCGTGAAAGGAGAGGAGAGCTAAAGGTGGTGGTGAATATTGAAATCTCCTAGAATGGAGATTTCAGGGAAAGGAGAAATGGATAGAATGTGTTCCATCGTAGAAGTAAGATAGTCAACGAATATTTGATAGTCAGTAGAATTAGGGGATAAGTAAACAGCACAGATATATTTAGTCAGAGAATGACAGGAAAGCCGAAGCCAGAGTGTAGAGAATTCAGAAGAATCAAGTTCAGGAACACGAGAGCAAGATAAGTCGTTGCGTATATATACACAACAGCCACCTTTGGCTTTGAAATGAGTATAGAGAAAGTAGGAGGATACAGAAAAGGGTTTGCTGTCAGTTGCCTCAGACAGCTGAGTCTCCGTTAGAAAAAGAAGGTGAGGTTTAGAGGAGCAGAGGTGGTGCTCAACAGAGCGAAAGTTAGAGGAAAGGCCGCGAATGTTGCAGAAATGAAGAAGAAGAGAGTCAGACAGTGGTTCCAGGCACCTCGAGTCGTCACTTACTTACCTACCTACCTACCTACCTACCTACCCACCTACCTACCTACCTACCCACCTACCTACCTACCTACCTTCCTACCTACGTACCTGTGTCTGTCTATCTGTTTATATGTATCTGACTGTTTCCATCTATCTACTTCTCTCTATGTATCTATCCGTCTATCTATCTATCTATGCATCTATTAAGACTAGTAACCAAGGAGACTCAAGTATAAAGATAAGTATAAAAAATCAGTTATTAATTTTATTAGGTTTAAATGTAACTCCTCTTTGTATCTATCTATCTATCTATCCATCTACCTATCTATCTAGTAACCAAGGAGATTATAATAGGAAATATAAATATACAGTAACCTGAAAATTAATGCTTGTTTTGTATTGCTTTGTATTTGTCTGTCTGTCTATCTAGCTCTCTATCTATCTATCTGCCTGTCTATCTGTCTAGTAACCAAGGAGATTCTACCAACTATACATGAAAATAAATAGTAGGTGTTGTTTAAATTTGTCTGTCTATATCTGTCTGTCTATCTATCTATCTATCTATCTGTCTTCAGACTAGTAACCAAGGAGACTCACAACTGCCTTAGGTAACAGCATTAAGTATGGGAGTAATGTTTTAAAAGTAACTCTATCTATCTGTTTATCTATCTATATCTATCTGTCTATCTGGTCCAGTTGTCAATAATAATAATAATAATGTTAATAAAAATACTGTTATTATTATTATTATGTTAATAAAAAGTTATTATTATTAGTAGTAGTAGTAGTAGTAGCAGTAGTAGTAGTATAGGACTACATAATAGATAGATAGATAAATAGATAGATAGAGAGACAGATAGAAGCAGGAAGTCAAATGATGAGAAGGTGTTGTGTTTGCGAGAAGCGAGCAGCGCTAAACGCTTACACGGAGGAAAGCTGACGACAGCGGCCAGTAAGGAGATGATGCAGTTAGCTGTCAGCAGTCCTCTCGTGAGAAAGTTCTGTTGCCATGAGGAACATACGTGACACACACACCCTACTACACCAGATTTTAGGAAAGAGAGTTTAGAAGGAGACAAGCGACCCTAGCGAGAGGTCGAGACGGAGATTAGCCTTAGAACAGAGAGAGAGAGAGAGATAGCGAGACAGGGAGGTAGCTACCCAGGACTTATACTATTATACCTGTTTAATATTTCCAAGACAAATAAAAATAGTCCCATACTATTCTTTACCTCTCCCGTCACTACATGACATCTGGTGGGGAAACTACTACAAGATATAAAAGCCGCTCGACCACAAGTCTAAAATATACTTCTCTACAAGTAACTACAAAGTCTTTATGACATTTGGTAGCAGCGAACGTATACGAACCTCGTCTACGAATCAACATTAAATTCCTACAAAATATCAAGATTGACAACAACCAACAATATCAGCTCCTGCCCCCTCCGTCTCCCAGATCATTACGCTGATGCAGAGGTCAAGAGATCACTCGACGCCTTGCAGGTAGCTTAACGACAAACCAGCAAATCTGCGGACATCGTCTCCGAATTAAAAGCAAATTTCTACAAAAGCAACCGAGACTACAAGATTAGCTTCAGTTCTACAAAGTCTACAGCCATCTACAATCAACTACAGCCATCTACAATCAACTACAATTAACAACTCTACATCGTCTGTATAATCTTCTACACGCACCTACAAGAAGCGGCAGTCTTCATCCCACAACGAGTAAATCACAAGAAAAAAGGACCAAGAATACATCAAGAAAGAAAGAAAACAAACAAACAAACGAAGAGTGAGAGACGACTCACAACTCATAACCACCAGACCTCACCCTCCTCTCTCTGCTACATCCACCAAACCCCCAACGCTTACGCAGGTGTGAAGAGGTCAATGCACGCAGCAAAACACCAAGTCCATATTTACAACTCATCTTACTCACTCGTCTTCACTCAAGTTACTCATCGCTACTCATTCACTCACCACAGCTACCAGTGTGGGAAGCCGACGTCACCATGTGCTGAGATGACATCACAACGCGAGTCTGCCATGCCAAGCAACGTGTGACTGACACCAGGCACTTCTCACCCACTACTCATTACTCATTATTCACATAGCTCCTACTCATATTCACTTATTTTCACAGTTAAGTTGGAAATTCGACGTTCTATGTTGAGGTTTGCCTGGGACAGCCGTTAACCACTACAAATACCAGGCCATGGAGTTTCCTGAGTAATATCGTCCATCAACACACCACTAGAATTATCAAGAGATCTTCAATCAAACCTGTATTTTCTTCCGAGATCGACTTTTGTATCGACACACCTCTACGATCTGTATCAAGTGGGTAAAATTATACTTGCTCATTTCTTCTCAGTGCTAAAATTAGCTATATTCAACTTATTTAATCATCTAGTTTGCTAGGACATAAATAAACAAGAGGCGTATTTCATAACATCATATCTTAATGACAGGAATATTTTCGCAACCACCCACGTTAATACCAGATGACACACAAATTGCCACAACATCAGACTCACAATTAAGAGACAGCCCACCCATTGTACAACCCACACCACACGTTATAGATAAGGAAACAAATACGGGAGTTTCGGATGATGAGTGGGAAACCCCTTCAGACGTTGAGAGTATCGACTTCGCAGCTGCCTTAAATACGTATGCCAATATACTTAACAGGGTTCACCGGTCCGGTCATACATATTCTACCATTCCCTCACATAACGATAAACTTGTACAAGTTGAATTAACAGGGCAATCATTAAATATGAATCAAGAAACAAATACTGCTGATCTAAAAACCACACCTCACGTTTTTGTGTATCACGAGGATAAGACTGCCCCAAAATTCTCTGGCACAGACAAGGATCGCATTGATGTCATTTCATTAATCAGTCAGTGCAAACAAATGTTCATCAAGCGCCACATACTAGATGAACAAGAGAAAATTGCTATTTTTTCATCTTGCATAAGCCAGGAAAGATGTCCAGCAAGCAATTTATTGCGCTCCGATAAGCTACATCGTGCTAGGACATATGATGAATTTAAAACTGAATTTCTGAAGAAATTTTCTGGAGGTATGAACTTCTTGCCAGGTATAATTCCAGAATTACATAAAATTGTAGATCTTGTAAGGGAGCACACTACAAACCATGTGCTCAGTGAAATAACTGCTGATGTCTCCACAATCAAGAGAACCCTATTAGCTACTCTGGAGAATTCTAAGTGGATAACAGATGATGGAAAGATGTCCCCAGACCTCGTCGTGGACATCATTGGTTATGTAGCTGCCTTGTGTAAATTACCTGATAGAACCCTTAAGATCGCCAAAACAATCGCGTACATCCCTGGAATGTGCTTACTAGACTTAATGAACGAGGTAGAGATGCAGTGCAGTAAAGCAGGTGTGGTCGACACACATGCACATTCTGGTAGAATCAGGGTACCTGAGACAGTATCAGCTGTGAAAACATCAACACCGACCCCAAACAGAGAACAAAATCGATCGCGACCTGAAATGAGGCAGCCCAAACAAACAAAGACGCCTAGACCTCGTTCCCACACGCCTTCCTACAGGCAGTTTCATAAGTTTTCGCGCAGCCCGAGCAGGTCTCGCGCTATAAACAACACTTTTTATGGGAAATCACCTCGTAGGTCACAGTCAAGGGATAGGTCCATTCTGTGTCATTACTGTGCAAAACCAGGACACACAAGGTATGAATGCTTTATCAAGGCAAAGAGGATAATCAAAAGACACAAGGGTTTGGTCCTTACTGTAGGCATCATAGATACCAAGGGCACTGGACTAGTGATTGCAAAACAGTAGAAAAAATTGTGTCTATGTTCAAATCGGGGGAAGACCAAGTCATGACAAAAAACGAACAAACGTAAAGAAGAACAAGGCTAAACTTCACATAGGAGGCATGTTGGGAAATGAGTGTATCTTGATACCAGCTGTATGTGAGGATCAAAACGTTTCCTTATTTTTAGATACAGGCTCTCCAGTGAACTTAATAACACATGAAGAACTAAATAGAATTCTTAAAAATAAAAAGAAAGTAACTTTTCTGGATGAAGCTGATTTAGAATTAAACACAGTAGATGGTCAAGAGATTACAGTAAAAGGTATGATAAGATTAAATCTCAGTTTCACAGAAACTACAAGACCATTCTCTGCATTGTTCTATATCGTTGAAAACTTAGCAATTAAAGCTCATATGTTACTGGGCTTAAGATCCATGAGAACTGAGAACATAACTATACTCCCACAAATGAATGGAATAGACTTTGATAATGAATTTATAGAGGAAATACTTTCAGAGCCCTCACCGATTGGTAGAAGACAGCCAAAAAGAATTGGTAATATTAAAGGCTTAAACAAACATACACAAACAGATGAGTGTATAGATCCACTTACACCAGCAACCCCAGCCTCCAGAATTAGTGACCCAGCTAACAGTACTGATTTATCAATTTTTCCAGCCCATCTCACTAATGATTTGGTTATACCACCTAATTCATACATGAAGGTTACCATAAAGAGCAAATTACGGAATAGTACTGTTCTTGTCTTAGAAGAATTATGTAAAGTAAAGGGATTGTCAGTAGAAAACGCATTATGTCATACGAACGACGAAGGGCTAACTCAGATATTCATAATTAATCACATGAATGGGGAAGTTCAGTTGAAGAAGGGAACTTGCATAGTTAATATTGAAAAATGTTTAGCCCCTGTGAAGGAAATA
Organism: Coenobita brevimanus; assembly: GCF_032717465.1. Taxonomy (NCBI): domain Eukaryota; kingdom Metazoa; phylum Arthropoda; class Malacostraca; order Decapoda; family Coenobitidae; genus Coenobita; species Coenobita brevimanus. Next base: position 89,426 of record NW_027642980.1, read on the forward strand.
AATATTGGTGGAGTAACAAGTGAGATCAAATCTACGGATAGAGAAAGAATAAAAGAGAATTTAATTCACTCAGGTGAATTTGACGAAGAAAATGATTTGTTAACCCTGCTGGAAACACACAGGGACACCGTAGCCTTGCCCGGAGAACAATTAGGGTGTACTAACTTGATTAATCACATGATTAATGTGCACCCAGAAACACCACCAATTTTCGTACCAGCTTATCGCATACCACACTCCCAACGTACACTTGCAAATCAGTATGTCGATGAAATGTTAAAGCTTGGAATTATTGAGCCTTCAGTTTCTCCGTGGAACGCTCCCCTTTTCTTTGTGCCCAAGAGAAATGGAGAAATGCGTGCGGTAGTAGATTACCGTAAACTAAATAATCACACAATCCCTGACAGATTTCCCATGCCATTGCTAAGTGATGTTCTACAGAATATTGGTCCTGAGAATAATATATTCTCGACCATCGATCTCCTAAACGGATACTATCAGATTCCGGTATCTCAGGAGTCACGTAAATACACTGCCTTTTCAACAAACAGAGGCCATTATCAATATACAAGAATGCCAATGGGACTGAGGACAGCCCCCGGTACGTTCCAGCGTCATATGAATTACGTATTGTCCGGAATTTTAGGACAAGGAATATTTGTTTATCTTGACGATATTATTATCGCAACGAAGAATATTAAGGATCATCTCAGGAAATTAGACTTACTCTTACAAAAGCTTAGTGATGCTGGATTAAAAATTAAACTTTCTAAATGCAAATTTTGCTTTAAGGAAATAAATTTCTTAGGCCACAAATTAAGTTCTGATGGTATTCACACCACTGATGACAAAATACAGGCAGTGAGAGATTTTCCTGAACCCACTACGACTGACGAAGTTAGACAATTTTTAGGTCTGGCTGGGTACTATAGGTCCTTCGTACCACAGTTCTCTCATATAGCCTTCCCTCTATTCCAACTACTCAAAAAAGATGCTGTATTCCAATGGGAAGAAGAACAAAAAAGGGCATTTAACAATCTAAAAAATAAACTAACAAATGCACCTTGTTTAGCATATCCGAATTACACGAAATCATTTCTTATTTGTACAGACGCATCAGTTAAAGGATTAGTGGCTGTACTGATGCAGGAAGATAAAAGAGGAAAGAATCAACCAATTGCATTTGCCAGCAGACAGACAAGAGGTGCAGAGAAAAATTATAGCACTACAGACTTAGAGGCACTTGCAGTGATTTTTGCATTACAAAAGTTTCGAGATTTGGTATATGGTTACGAAATCCACTTATTCACCGACCATAAACCACTGGTGGGTATGTTTAAAGAAAAACTCCTTTCTGGGAGGAGAGCAAGATGGAAATGTACAGTTGAAAACTACAATGTACAAATACATTATATACAAGGTAAAATGAATATAGTAGCTGACGCATTATCTAGGAACCCGAACACAATTCAGGTCGCGGCGTTAGATCTCAAAGGAAATATCCCAAACCACGAGGATATCGCAAAGGCACAAAGACTTGACCCAGTATGGTCAAAAGTAATATACAAGTTAGAAAGTGGAGATGACATACAATTACCCAAACTGCATGTCCCACTTGAACAATTCACAATGGTCAATAATACATTATACAAAATTAACTCTAAACAACCAAAACGCCAAAGAAATACTAACCAGTTGGTAGTACCTAATGACATGATACCCCAAGTATTACGAATGATACACGACAGCCCACATGCAGGACACCCTGGAAAGGATAAGACATTCAACCAAGCCCAGCTATTATATTACTGGCCTTCATTACGAAGAGATATACACAATCATATAGACAGATGCGAATCATGTGCGAAACACAAAGGATACCCAATCACACCTGCACCGATGGGTAATTACCCAGTACCACATCAACCATGGGACGTTGTCGCTGTTGATTTACTCAAGATGCCATTATCATACAATAATAACCTATACTTATTCGTAGCAACGGATCATTTTTCCCGTTATGTCATTTTAGCTCCAATTAAAGATAAGACAGCAGAGACAGTAGCAAAGGCAATAACAGATAATGTAATATGTCGCTTTACTACCCCTAAGGTACTAATAAGTGATAATGGAGGAGAATTTAATTCTGAGATCTTACAAGAAATATGTAAACAATACAACATCAAAAAGGTTAACGTTTTGGCCTATCACCCAGCATCGAATGGGTTGGTAGAGAGACAAAATAAAAAGGTATTAGATGTGCTACGACACATTCTCAGTGAAAATTATGCAAGCTGGGATGATTGGATTCCCAGAGTAGAGGCCTCCATTAATGGGTCTATAAATAAATCCATTGGTGACACACCACATTTCATTATATATGGCACAGATAAAAAATTACCATATGAGCTCCTAGAAGGTGACAGCATGCCTATATACAATTACGATGATTACTCTAAACTCCGTTTACGTGAATTCCAGGACATTCACAAAAGAGTGCAAAAACAATTAACGATGTCCAAGGAAGAAATGACGGAGGCATTTAACAAAAAGGCAAAAGATTCACCTATCAGCTTAGGAGACATTGTTTACGGAGTCATTCATACGAGAGACAATAAATTATCCCCTAAATTTGAGGGCCCATACAGAGTAATTAACATAAAGGCAAACAAAGTTTTAATTAAGTCACTTTCAAGTGGCGAGGAAAAACAAGTTCATATTGACCATTTAAAACGAGTTTCAAGGGAATTATCACATAATTATTCAGCCTCGGATACAACCGAACAGGTGAACGTACCTCAAGAAACCAAGCAAGAACACAACAATGATTACAAAAAGAAATTAAGGTCATATACCAAACAATCGAACATAGGTGCAACTATTCCAATGAAATCTACAGTACATCATTTACGAGAATTAAATATCGATTTAAACTCCTTCTATAAATGAAATAACAGCCAACCGTAACGCACATCATCACTATCATCAACCACAGCTTTATAGGAAATTAATAGATTTTTTTTTCGGTAGGTTACGATGAAGGGACTTATGCTATGGATTCTCCTATACATAGTAAGGGTATATGCGCACCTAGACCCCAAGCATATAGTACGACAAGGATGCCTCATAGCTCCAACGGCCACGACTACAATCGTCAAGGACGTCATGAGTACTGAAATAAGTCTAGATTACTTGTATGACTTACCTACTTATATAGAAAGACTTGCGACGCCGATGCGAACTCTGGACTTCAAGATAGGGAATTATGTTTCACAATCACATATCACCAAGGAAGTGGATGAAATGGTGAAGTTAGCGAAATGGAAACTAGAACAGGCGAAGTCAACTATGCTCGTCATGATCCAAGATCTCCCATCTTATGGAACAGAGGTGCTGAGCGACAGGAACAACATCACACGTACTCGCCAAAAGCGCGGTTTGTTCGATCTGGGCGGCGCAATTCTTGGGAACATCTTTGGATTGGCTACAGAGGATGACCTTAAAGAAATAAACAAAAAATTTAATAAGATAGCTCAGGTACTAACATACCAAGATAAATTCATCACAGGACAGAACTCGGCAATGAAAACAATTGTGAAAAATCTGAAACAAGCAGAAAACGTAGCTCTCGAGAGTATAGATAAGATAAATGACTTGGAGGGTAACGTTACCCTTTTCCAGCACTTCTCCATCATCACAGAACATATTGACACGATTCTACTACAATTAGAGAACACTAGAGATCATTTCCGGGCACTTATGCAAGGAATTTCGAATGCTGGTGATGGCAAGATCACAAATGACTTACTCCCAGTTCATGAGCTACGTCAGATAGTTAGTCAAGGCATACATAAACATAAATTGAAGCCATTGTTCCGCAGTAGGGAATTTATGCAATATTACCCGTACTTGGAAGCAACACTAACACCAACATCAGTGATAGTTCATGTACCATTCATCACGGAAGACCTGTTCACAGTATACCAAATACACCCCTTCCCCTATAGAAACAACAACACTTTAGTCATCATCAACATCAACACAGACACCGAACTCATCATGGTCTCCAAGAGACGAGACACTGTCACTTTCGCAAGTGAGTCAACGATTGAGCGAAAGTGCCGCACATCCTTACATGCTGTTCATCTTTGTCCTGCGTACATTTTCACGTTTCAGCCTACTGATACGGTCCCTTGTGAAATGGCTATCATCAGCAATAACAATATTCATCATCATTGCAACTTCACTTTTGCTCCAGATAAACTTGTACACCATCAACGCATTGGACACTCGCAGTTTTTTTTATTTCCCTCATAACACATCAGTTTACATAGTCTGTCCAGATATACCACCATCTCATACATCAGCCTCAGGATTATACATAGCACCAGACTACTGTGCGGTATTTACACCATCCATGTCTACTTTTTCCACCATCAATCACTACGCCATTATCAACCATACACACAAACATTTCCACCCACTGCCTGATATGGACTTAAACATGAGCACAAGTATTAAGCTGACTTCACCTAAGTTTGAAACTATGCAGCTGATCAATGAAACAATGAAGCCCTGGGAAGATTTGAGTTTGAGTATGTTCAACCCATATTATGTGTATAGCCAAGCACCTTCTGTCTTTATAATTATCTGCATTGTGGTTGCAGTATTGCTGTTGGCCATGCACAGAATGCATGCAAGAATTGCTAATTTGGAGTCATTGTTTAGTGGGGGGAGAGTTAACATCACAGTTAACCACCCTGAATGAAGTGTATATATTTTGTATATAGTATTAATTATATAAAAAAATAATAATAATAATAATAATAATAATAATAACACAAAGAAGAATGACCCATATATGACAAACCAGTACCATTATCTTTGAATGAAATATTAATAACTCTTACAATAATCTTAATTTTAAAATATTTTATATTATTGCATGTATGCAATTCACTATAATAACCCAAGTACATACTGTATTACAGTTAAATAATTTACTTTAATGCATTTATTCCAATATGTATTCAACTTATTTAAAATGTAATATTACTGAATAATCACTATTTACTATGAATAATATATGTATACAATATTCATACAATTATGTTACTTTACAATATTATGTATTTCACTTAATTAGCTTATAAGTTCATTATAATGTGTATGTAGTATGTATTAATATATTATAACTATTAAATGTCGATGGTACGCCATTTTCGCGCGGCCGAGCAAATATAGGACTACATAATAGATAGATAGATAAATAGATAGATAGAGAGACAGATAGAAGCAGGAAGTCAAATGATGAGAAGGTGTTGTGTTTGCGAGAAGCGAGCAGCGCTAAACGCTTACACGGAGGAAAGCTGACGACAGCGGCCAGTAAGGAGATGATGCAGTTAGCTGTCAGCAGTTCTCTCGTGAGAAAGTTCTGTTGCCATGAGGAACATACGTGACACACACACCCTACTACACCAGATTTTAGGAAAGAGAGTTTAGAAGGAGACAAGCGACCCTAGCGAGAGGTCGAGACGGAGATTAGCCTTAGAACAGAGAGAGAGAGAGAGATAGCGAGACAGGGAGGTAGCTACCCAGGACTTATACTATTATACCTGTTTAATATTTCCAAGACAAATAAAAATAGTCCCATACTATTCTTTACCTCTCCCGTCACTACATGACATCTGGTGGGGAAACTACTACAAGATATAAAAGCCGCTCGACCACAAGTCTAAAATATACTTCTCTACAAGTAACTACAAAGTCTTTATGACAGTAGTTGTAGTAGTAGTAGTAGTATTACTACTACTACCACTACTAGTAACAGTACCAGCAGTAGTTGTAGTAGTAGTAGTAGTAGTACTACTACTACTACTACTAATGCTAATAATAATAATAATAATAATAATAATAATAGTAATAATAATAATAATAATAATAATAATGCTAATAATAATAATAATGCTAATGCTAATGCTAATAATAATAATAATAATAATGCTAATAATGTCGTGCCCCACTTGCTTGCTTTACTCTTTATCTATTCTTCTCCTATGGAAGACTAAGTTCAGTTACGTTAAGTTCAATTAAGTTAGTCAGATTTAATTAAGTTTCATTAGGTAGCGCTGGATAAGTCCAAGTGGGGAACCCGACATAACAACACATCAAGTAATCACAAGTCCATTTAATGCCGGCGCTACGTGGGAGCGTCTCGTTCCTTATTAAGAGGAAGGGATTCTAGGGTTACTCAAACTAATTTTCTCCTTTTTGTTTATCTACAATTTATGTACAATTTATACACTAAGTCAAAGCAATCAACTGATTTGGTCCACTCTATGAACTCCAAGTTATGCAACTACTTTTTGATCTACAATAAAACTATTAAATCATGCCACCTTACAATGGTAATCAACAATACAACTAAGTTCCATTAAACAAGTAACAGTTCACGAATATTATTACTCGTCACTGAAGATAATACTCTCTCTTACTAAAATAAAACCAAGACTATTATGGTTAAACACAAGATAATACTAAAGGTAATACTCTCTTACACATAGGGTAATACTAAGAACAATACTCTAGCACACCATCATCTCCTCTTTGCATTATTACTACTAGAACATTAATCTCTGTAACATTTTATTCTCGTATCACTTCACCTCAAGTTATTTCAATATATTTCTGCAAAATTAATATCACTCTTTAACACAGTCATGTACCCTAACTCAATACTTCTCCATAAAGACACTTAACTTTTATATAATCTTTGTTCCTTTCACCATTGAGCAAATAAGTTAATTTAACAATTATACAAACTATCTGGCCCGTCCTGTTATACCCTACCACGAATCTACAGTATACTCTTAATATTTTTCACAGTATATTTCACTTTCTTCTCTTTTCTTTTCTCTTTCCTTTTCTCAGTTCCACTTTCCTCTATGTTCTCTAACAAGAATATCTACTCACTGGATACCGTAGAGTACCAAGACATCGCCAGTCTCGTCGTCGTGGTAGGGTGCTCAGGCGGCCTTCTCGCTAAGATCTTCCCCCAGGTTCTTCTCGACTCTTTGCCCTCTCTGCTTCTACTGACTTCCAACCTTCTGCTTCTCCCTCAGGAAAAGTACAGCGGTCGGAAGTAGGCGTGCACTCTACATATCCTTCGTTCACTTCTCTCAGTGTTCTTAGTCGGGTCTGGTCCGCAACATTTTGAAACAATGTCCATTGTATAACGTTAATTCACACTAGACATTACTACCCTTTAGTTTTGAAACACTCTTCTCTTATCTCTGTATCCATTAAGGTATCCATTAGGTCGTATCTAGCTCTCCGTCAAATCTAATTAAGTGTAGACAGTACAGGGCTGTGAGAGTACTGTGTGCCTCGGCACTCTCTCTTATTATTATTCATTGTTCATTCACTTTTCATTCTTCATTCACTGATCTGCGGCTTCTTCCATCTTTTCAAGGTGCCGCAGGTAACGATATTTGTCACGTAACGTTTTTCGATATCCTTTATCCCCCACTGATTGTTGTGGATGACGTGGTTGTGGTATGGGTGGTTGTGGTCGGATGGTGGGTGGTCTGATGGTGGGTGAGTCAGCCGCAGCCGCGTGTGCGTTCTCATCGAATGCCTGGTGTACGTCATCACCATCATCAGCGTCGTCAGTACCGTCGTTGTCCTCCGTATTGCTGTAGTTGTTGCCGCAGCTTGCCGTTCGGCGACATTCTCCGATGCCAAGAATGTCACGTCCTCGTGACATCTCCTGACGACGAAACTCCTCGAAGGCCCATGATTCCGCACGTTGAAGAACTGGGAGTGGGCAGGTGGCTCGATAGAAGCGATAGCACAGGAAAGCTATCACCACAAGGACCAGGATAACCACACCAACTACAAGCACATAAGTTGTCCAAGGTGTAGCAGCACTCAGGTGGTGACGCAGGGGTTGAATGACCTTCATACGGTGGATAAGGGTCTGCAGTGGAAGTGAGTCACCCAGCTCGACATCATCTGCTGTACTTTGAAATGATAGATTCAGTAATGCTGATTTTTCTAAGGGCGTCAGAGATACATTAATGGGAATCGCTATGGGAGTGATCTTTAATTCTTGCTCTCGAATAACTGTGGCATAAGCAGGCAAAACCAAGGCACTGCTATGAGCACTACATCCTTCACCTAGGGCAAGTAAGCCTGTATTTTGAGCTACATGCTCTGACTGAGACTCTACTTTATTAGGGCATGTGAGAGTGAAGTGAATTGGGTAGGGCGTAGAAAAAGCCCAACCAGTTTTATATCTGATGAAAACTGGGTTAAAACTCTTCAGTACAACCTTTGAGCATAACTTACTAGCCTCAGGCTTAGCCAAAAACAATGCAGTTTCACATGTTAGAACAGAGGTATCATATATTGGTCTTATAGGCGGACATATTAATAATTGACCATGCTCTCTACACAAGTCAAATGACTCTAGTGTTACATAATGTCTTCTGGTTTGGCTGATTGCCAGGTATTGAGCAACTCTATCATGACGAACAAAGTATGGTGTGTCTGGGACTCTGAAAGGTAGAGACGTTATCTGATACACATCAAAAATGTCATCAGGATCACCCCTCAAGGGGACCAGTAAATAGAAATTCATTGTCTGAGAACTAGAAGATCTTCGTAGAACTACAGTTATAGCATCCTGATAAACAGCTAAAAATTCTAAACGTGCAGGATATAACAGGCCAGGTTTTAACAAGGAAGCTTCTCTCAGAAGTGATAAAAGTACCGAACTGGGAACTAGGAACGATGAAAATTTTCCTGCCAACATTTTCTCTAGACCTAACTTTAAACCAAAATGATCATTTTGTATGTCTGTTAAAGCAAGGGACAGATCATTCATAGCCTCTGTTATCCTTATCCCCTCTTCATTTTTTAGTGTCAATAAGCTAACCTGTCTAACTAAATAGTTAGAGACATTAGCAGCCTTCTCTAATCGCTGTATAGCTTTCTGCATGGCACGCATGTCTCTTACAGTGGCATTTAATATTTCAGAATGTAAATTAAGCTCTACTCTTTTCTCTTCTGTGAAAGATTCTATATTATCTAACTGGTGGTGTATAAGATCTATCTGCTCTTGTGTTGCTGTACCAAACAAGGCGTTAGAAATGGTTCCCAATATATTAAAGGCTCCTCGCTTACTACGAGATCCCGACGGGGTAGTGGCATCATTTAATAATGAAGACAAATAATCATTGAGAGAGTGAAATAGTTTAGCAAATTCCAAATCAAAAGATGTTAATGTCTCTCGTAAACCGTTAACAATAACTGATGAATCATCCATATGGTCTATTGACCATGCAACATCGGCAGCTAGTTTACGAGCACGCATCAGGGGCTGATAAAACTCATCCATGTCAATAACATAAGGTATAATAAAAGAGTTTCCTGTAAAGTGGGCCTGACGCTGTGCGGTGAATGCAAGTCCCGCTCTCACTGGTAGGTCTTCCCATGCTTGACTTCCAAGTCCACTGATGATCACGGTCAGTAGGACCTGTAAAAAAGTTCAACTTTATTTTAGATACTCTATAGGCTTATCCATAATATTAGGTAATTCTGTTGCCTGTCCTTTAGATCTTAAACTATAGGTTTGTCTTCCTCCTTCGGCATTATCAATCAAATCAGCCACTGCACCTTCTTCTTGCTCTTCGTGCAAGCTCTGCACACTTTGAATATTTTCCTCTGTTTCCTGCAATTGTGAGGCATTTCCTTCTTCCGCTCTTTCTACGTCTAAAATATCTCTCAATTCATAATCCTGCACTTCCTCTGGGGGTAGAGTGCCCTCATGGAGGGGATATGCTCTCCGTACATTACCATTCATTGCCTCGTCTAAATTATCTTCATGGGCAAGCCTGACTCTGTCTGTGTGGACTTTCATGACTCTCCCTGTGTTTATGTCTACCAGTTTTACTATCACATCACTAATTTTCCCTTTTACTCTAAAAGGTCTACCTCATGTTCCTCAGGGACCCTGGTGTCCCGTATGATGTCGTAAAACAGGAACCGATCTGTTATGATCTGGATGACTATAAAAATGAAATGACCATTAAGGCTAATCGTACCTTTAGGAGATGTTTAAGGTGTACATTGAAGGAAGTCAGGAGGCCATGGAGAAGCAACAGACATCGAGAGCAAAAGTAAAAGAGATTTGTACAGGAGATAGGGTTTATGTACGAAAGATTCCCAAGCCAGGAGAGCCTAAGAAACTTCAACCCCTATATTTTTTATTTATTTATTTATTTTTTTTATGCGAGGAAGAAGGAACCAAAGGCCAAGAGCCCGCAGTAACAGTTCCCTCCAAGAGAAAAACAAAATACAATAGAGAGCCAAATTCAAGATCCGATCATTTTGAGATGCCTGGACACACTACGTTTGAAAGACTGGAGATCATAGGCAGGAGGAAATACAGACAGAGGGAGACAGTTCCAGAGCTGACCTGTTGCATAAATGAAAGACTGGAAGTAACGGTTAACTCTTGCATTAGAGAGTTGGACAGAAAAGGGATGAGAGTTTGCTGCCAGACGGGTGCTACGCGCCCGTCGTAGAGGTGGAGGAATGCAAGCAGACAGTTCAGAGGAGCAGTGACCATTAAAGTAGCGATAGAAAAGAGATAAAGATGCAACAGTGCGGCGAAGAGACACAGGTTGAAGGGAGTCAGTAAGAGGAGGAGAGTTAATGAGACGAAAAGCCTTTGACTCCACCCTATTGAGAAGAGCTGAATGTGGGGAGCCTCCCCACACATGAGAGTTGTACTCCACACACGGGCGGATAAAACCCCTGTATAGAGTCAACAATTGTGCAGGGGTAAAGAAAGAGCGGAGTCGGCTTAGCACACCCAATCTCTTGGAAGCAGATTTTACAAGAGATGTAATATGATCTTTCCAAGATAAGTCCCGAATAAATGAAACCCCAAGCATGTTCAAGGATGATGCAGGATTAATCTGAATATTATTAAACATTAGTGGGTATACCTGTGGAAGATTTTGTCGGGTTGACAGGTGTAAGAACTGAGTCTTAACTCAATACTTCTCCATAAAGACACTTAACTTTTATATAATCTTTGTTCCTTTCACCATTGAGCAAATAAGTTAATTTAACAATTATACAAACTATCTGGCCCGTCCTGTTATACCCTACCACGAATCTACAGTATACTCTTAATATTTTTCACAGTATATTTCACTTTCTTCTCTTTTCTTTTCTCTTTCCTTTTCTCAGTTCCACTTTCCTCTATGTTCTCTAACAAGAATATCTACTCACTGATACCGTAGAGTACCAAGACATCGCCAGTCTCGTCGTCGTGGTAGGGTGCTCAGGCGGCCTTCTCGCTAAGATCTTCCCCCAGGTTCTTCTCGACTCTTTGCCCTCTCTGCTTCTACTGACTTCCAACCTTCTGCTTCTCCCTCAGGAAAAGTACAGCGGTCGGAAGTAGGCGTGCACTCTACATATCCTTCGTTCACTTCTCTCAGTGTTCTTAGTCGGGTCTGGTCCGCAACATTTTGAAACAATGTCCATTGTATAACGTTAATTCACACTAGACATTACTACCCTTTAGTTTTGAAACACTCTTCTCTTATCTCTGTATCCATTAAGGTATCCATTAGGTCGTATCTAGCTCTCCGTCAAATCTAATTAAGTGTAGACAGTACAGGGCTGTGAGAGTACTGTGTGCCTCGGCACTCTCTCTTATTATTAATTCATTGTTCATTCACTTTTCATTCTTCATTCACTGATCTGCGGCTTCTTCCATCTTTTCAAGGTGCCGCAGGTAACGATATTTGTCACGTAACGTTTTTCGATATCCTTTATCCCCCACTGATTGTTGTGGATGACGTGGTTGTGGTATGGGTGGTTGTGGTCGGATGGTGGGTGGTCTGATGGTGGGTGAGTCAGCCGCAGCCGCGTGTGCGTTCTCATCGAATGCCTGGTGTACGTCATCACCATCATCAGCGTCGTCAGTACCGTCGTTGTCCTCCGTATTGCTGTAGTTGTTGCCGCAGCTTGCCGTGCGGCGACAATAATAATGCTAATGCTAATGCTAATAATAATAATAATGCTAATAATAATAATAATACTAATAATAATAATCACGCGGCACATTGCAGCTACAAGAATGCTGGTTTGCCTACCCTGGCTGAGTGCAGGGAATAAGTATATATCTATCTGTCTATCTATCTATGTCTATCTGTCTGTCTGTCTGTTTGTATCTATTTGTACAGCTGTATATCTATCTCTGCCTCCATCTATCTGTCTATCTATATCTATCTGTGTCTGGCTAACTATCTATCCATCTATCAATTTGTCTATCTATCTATATCTATGGCTAACTGGCTGACCAGCTTTGTGGGTCTGTCTGTCTGTCTGTCTATCTATCTGTCTATCTATCTATTTATCTATCTCTGTCTATCTGTCTATCTATCTGTCTATCTATCTGTCTAACTACTGTCTGTCTATCTATCTATCTATCTACCTATATCTATCTATCTATCCATTTATCTATTTATCTATCTGTCTGTCTGTCTGTCTATCTACTGTCTGTCTATCTATCTATCTATCTATCTATCTGTCTATCTATCTATCTGTCTATTTATCTATCTGTCTATTTATCTATCTGTCTATTTATCTATGTCTATCTACTGTCTACCTACCTACCTATCTATCTATCTATCTATTTATCTATCTGTCTATCTGTCTGTCTGTCTATCTATCTGTCTATCTGCCTATCTGTCTATCTATCTGTGTCTATGTCTGTCTGTCTGTCTATCTATGTATCTATGTCTATCTATCTATCTACCTGTCTATCTATCAGTCTGTCTATCTACTGTCTGTCTATTTATCTATCTATCTATCTATTTATCTGTCTATCTATCTATCTGTCTATCTGTTACCTGGGTAAAATGGGTTTGTAATCAGTATCTATCTATCTATCTATTTATCTATCTGTCTATCTATGTATCTATCTATCTATCTGTCTGTCTATCTATCTATCTATTTATCTGTCTATCTACTGTCTGCCTGTCTATCTATCTATCTATCTATCTATCTGTCTATCTATTACCTGGGTAAAATGTGTTTGTAATCAGTATCTATCTATCTATCTATTTATCTATCTGTCTATTTATCTGTGTATCTATCTGTCTATCTGTCTGTCTATCTATCTATCTGTCTATCTACTGTCTGCCTGTCTATCTATCTATCTATTTATCTATCTATCTATCCATCTGTCTATCTATCTGTCTATCTATCTGTGTATCTGTCTATCTGTCTGTCTATCTATCTATCTACTATCTGCCTGTCTATCTATCTATCTATCTATCTATCTATTTATCTATCTATCTATCTGTCTATCTATTACCTGGGTAAAATGTGTTTGTAATCAGTATCTATCTATCTATCTATTTATCTATCTGTCTATCTGGGTAACTATCTATCCATCTGTTTATCTATCTGTCTATCTGGGTAACTATCTATTCATCTATCTCTGTCTATCTGTCTATCTATCTACCTTCCTATCTATTTATCTATCTATATAAGGCTAACTATACATGTCTATATTGGCGTATGTATGTATGTGTGTATGTGTGTATGTATGTATGTGTATGTATGTGTGTATGTATGTATGTATGTGTATGTATGTGTATGTATGTATGTATGTATGTATGTATGTATGTATGTGTATGTGTATGTATGTATGTATGTGTATGTATGTATGTATGTATATCTGGTAACTATACATCTATCTATCCATCTATCTCTATATCTATCTATCTGTCTATCCGTCTATCTCTCTATCTATCTATCTATATCTGTATTTGGGTAAGTATCGATCCATCTGTCTCAGTTTAAGTGTCTGTCTATCTATCTATCTATCAGTCATTGTATCTGGGTAACTATCTATCCATCTATCTCTGTATCTATCCATCTATCTAGACAATTGTTTTTCTATCTATTTATTTATCTATCTATCTGTCTGTCTGTGTCTGTCTGTCTGTCTGTCTATCTATCTATCAGTCAGTGCATCTAACTATCTATCCATCTATCTCTGTGTATCTATCAATCTATCTATCTATATATCTGGGTAACTGTCTATCTATCTATATCGATATATCTATCTGTCTGGTTAACTGTCTGTCTGTCTATCTATATCTATTTATCTATCTGGGTAACTGTCTGTCTATCTATCTATCTATCAATTTAGTTTCCCAGATGATGTATTTGCTGTCAGAATCTATCTAGCTAGCTATCTGTATATCTATCTATTTCTATCTATCTGTCTGGGATGAAAATGTTGGTAATTAGTAGGTAGCTATTCATCTCTATCCATCTCTGTCTATATATCTATCTGCCTATCCATTTCTCTATCTATCTCTGTCTATCTATCTATCTATCTGTCTGTCTTTTTATCTGTCTATCTATCTATCTATTTATCTGTCTTCTTATCTGTCAGTCTGTCTGTCTATCTATCTGTCTCTATCTTATCTGTCTATCTATCTATCTATCTTTCTATCTATCTATCTATATCTATCTATGTCCATTTATCTATCTATCTATGTCCATCCATCTATCTATCCATTTATCTATCTATCTATCTGGGTAACTACATCAATGTCTTTGTGTCCATCTATCTAGCTTCCTGGACCAAGGGTGTCTGGACTCTATCTATTTATCTGTCTATCTATCTCCCTGTATCCCTGTCTGTCTATCTATCTATCTATCTATCTACCTACCTATCTGTCTGTGTGTCTATTGATCTGTATGTCTCCATCTGTCTATCTATCTATCTATGTGTCTATCTATCTAAGTCATATGTCTGTCATTGTCTTTCTCTGTGTATCTTTATCTATGTCTGCCTGCCTAGCAATCTATTTATCTATCTATCTATCTATCTGTATCAATCTATCTGTCTATCTACCTATGTCTATGTGTCTATCTTGTAATCTATCAGTCAGTGTGGGCAATATGCTGAGGGCAGACTAACCCACACAAAACACATAGGTTCCCTGGCCTTCTATGGGTTGCTGTGGCTATACTTGGCTATACATTGGTTGTGGCTCATTTCCCTGGCCTTAAATGGCTTACCGCTAGTCTGGCTTTACTTGCCTTTACACTGGCTTACCTCAGCGGCGCAGGCAAACATCTGCGGCGTCCACCCAGCCCACAAACCTCTTCTATTTGCCTGCACCTCGCCGTGGGAAGGACCCTGGTGAGGCGGTGTCTACCACAAGGAGGCGCCGGTTGACTACACGTTGTACTGTACCTGTAGCGGCGCCACAGAAACACTTACCTGTGGTCGACGGGTCTGGTCGGCCACACACACTAGGCAGGGGTAAGCAGCAACAACAACATCCTGGTGAGATTTATACACGCTGAGTCCAGTGTATGTACGGTGGTGGTGGTGGTGGTGGTGGTGGTGGTAGTAGTAGTAGTAGTAGTAGTAGTAGCGTTGGTAGTAGTAGTGTTGGTAATATTTGGTAGTAGTAGTTGCAGTGGATGGCCAAGTAAGTTATATTTGAGGTGCGGTTTGACTAGTAACCAAGGAGACTCATTGCTACCTGATAACTAAAGCTGGTTGAATGTTATGCCAGCAGGACTCAGTATTGCAGATGTCAAATTGGCCAGTTGCATCAGATGACAACAGACGCCTTGTGCAGCAGCAGGGAAAGGGTTAAGTGCAACCTCTATTATCACTGACCTATTGCAAAGGACGCGCCAACACTGCCACAACTGCCTTTAACCGTCCAAACATTTCAAGGACACATTGCAAGGACAGCGGCGCCAAGTTGCAGGCGCTGACCGTTAACGGCAACTTCCTGAGATGTGTTTTGCTTTTAGTAGTCATTTGTTGGACGTATTTGTTTAATCTGGGTGTCCCGTAAGCATTTTCTTGCATTTCTGTCAAGTATAACCCCAGAATTCTCATCATTTGCCTTATTTTGCCATATATACATCTTGTTTGTTGACCGGTAACAAGATGTTGACGCAGAAATGGCGTCAGTCTCGAAGGAACGCTGTGGTGAGGATGCAGGGCCACAACATCGTCTTATTTTGCCTCTGAACTACGGTAAATAAGGTTCACAAAGCCAATAACCTCCCTTAAGATAAATAAACTCTACCATTACTTGTTTATTACAAGCACGTCAGAAATAATCAAGACATTACCTTTAAACATTCAAAGATTTAAAAAGAGCTCAGCGTTGCCAATGTTGAGTGATGGTACACCTGAAGGAAGGTCCCGGTGATGCAGTCTTTTAAAAGAAACGACCAACGTATATTACGATGGTGATATTTTTCCATTTTATTTCTTTCCATTATATTTCTATCAAATAAAATCTGTACTATCACTTATTGATTTAAAACATGGGTAAAAAATTCATTCAAGTTTGGTTTTAATCGTCTTAAATTTAACTGGAGGAATCTCAAGCACAATGTTGCCTTGGTCACGTGACCCTTGAGATGCAGCGTTGCCAACCATCGGGCATCAGTCACCCCGCGGGTCAGGAAGGGGAGGATATTGGTGTCGCAGCTGGTATTAACTTGGTGCTGTGCGTATATTGGGCGTTTGCCATTGTGTTTGCCGTGATGAATGGACAGACTGGATTACTGTGGAGGCGAGGCAAGTGGCACAAGTGCCGGAAAAAGGAAACTATGCCTGGTTTGGACAAGAAGGTGAGGGGAAATTCATTGTTATTGTTATTTTTAGTAGTATTACTAAGACTGTTATTACTACTACTACTACTACTACCACTACTATCACTACTACTATGACTGCTTTTGTTATTACTGTTACTACTTATACAGCAACTATTATTATTATTATTATTATTATTATTATTATTATTGGTGGTGGTATTATTATTATTATTATTATTATTATTATTATTATTATCATCATCATCATCATCATCATCACACTTATGTAATCTTTTCTTTCCACATGACCTACAAACAGGTTATCAGGTCATCTTTAATCTATCGATAATCAAAGATAGACACAAACGCCTTATTCATTTTTTAACCTACCTACCTAGACGAATGTGCCTGCGTATATTCACAAGTCCACTACGTACCGTCCACTCACCCAATGTAGTGACAGATCTGTTAGATAGATACGTAGAGATAGTTGTAAAATTAGAGTAAAAGTTGATTGTAAGGCATCAGCATATATTTTCTCGACCTGTCTGTCCACCTGCCTATTTTTCTGTCAGGAAAGTACCATCCACTCACCAGATGTAGTGATAGGTTTACTAGATAGACATATAATTATTGATAATTGCAGAACGTGATTAAAAGTAGATTAAAAGGCATCAGTATTTATTTTTACTACCTGTCTGTCTGCTTACCAATCCGTCATCCACTCATCCGATGTAGCCTAAAGATACATTTATTAGATAGATACCTATGGATGGTTGCACAAGTAGCTATATTAAAAGTTGATTAAAAGGCAATATTCTTTTTTCTCTTACCTGTCTGTCTACGTACCTATCTATCTATCAAGTAGGTACCATCCACTCACCCGATGTAGTGATAGATATGAGACAGCTACATACAGACAGTTGCAAAAAAATAGATTAAAGGTTCATAAAAAGGGATCAATATTTTTTCTACCTGCTTGTCAACTTACCTATCTATCTATCTAGTAGGTACTGCACCATCCACTCATCCGATGTAGTGACAGATTTATTTGATAGATACATACCGTTATAGATAGTTGCAAAAATGGATTGAAAGTTGATTAAAAGGCACCAATATTTAGCCTACTTTCTCTACCTGTTTTTCTACCTACCTATCTGTCTATGAAGTAGGTACCATCCACTCACCCGATGTAGTGATAGATGTATTATACATACATATAGATAGTTGTAAAAACATCAAAATTTGATTAAAAGGCATAACTAGCCTATTTATTTTCTGTACATGTCTGTCTCCCTACCTGTGTGCCTATCTAGTAGGTACCATCCACTCACCCGATGTAGTGATAGATTTATTTGATAAGATACACGCTGGTATAGACAGTTGCAAAAATAGGTTAAAAGTTGATTAAAAGGCATCAATATTTATCTCAACTACTTGTGTGTATACCTACCTATCTGTCTGCCTAGTAGGTACCATCCACTCACCCGATGTACTGATAGGTATAATGGATACATAAATATAGATTGGTGCAAATTATATTAAAAGATGATTAAAAGGCATCAGTACTTATTATCTCTACATGTCTGTCTACCTTCCAATCTGTCTCTTAAGTAGATACCATCCATTCACCCGATGTGGTGATAGTAGATAGATACATAGTATAGTTGCAAAAATAGATTTAAAGTTGATTAAAAGGCTTCAAAATTTATTTTAATTACCTATCTGCCTAACTGTCTCTCAATCTTGTAGGTACTACCATCCACTGACCTGATGTAGTGATGGATTTATTAGATAGATACATAAAGATAGTTGCAACAAAATGTTAAAGTTGATTCAGAGACATCAATATTTATTTTCTCTACCTATTTATCTGCCTACTATCTATCTACCAAGTAGGTGCCATCCACTCATCCGATGTAGTGATGAAGTTATTGGATAGGTACGCATAGGTAGTTGCAAAAATAGATTAAAAGTCGATTAAAAGGCATGAAAATTTATTTTCTCTTCCAGTCTGTCTACCTAGTTATTTTTCTATCTAGTAGATACCATCCACTCATCCGATGTAGTGATACATTTATTAGATAGATACATATAAATATTTGCGATAAGGCTTCAATATTTATTTTATCTGTCTACCTACTTATCTATCTGTAAAGTAGGTACCATTCACTCACACGATGTAGTGATAGATTTAGATAGATACAGATAGTTGTAACATAGAATTAAAGTTAAATAGAAGGCATCAGTATTTATTTTTTCGACCTGTCTGTCTACCTACCTATCTGTTTATCTAGTAGGTACCATCCACTCACCCGATGTAGTGACATTTATTAGATAGGTACGTACGTATACATAGTTGCAAAAAATTGATTAAAAGTTTATTAAAATGCACCAATATTCATTTTCTCTACCCTATCTATCTATCTAGTAGGTACCATCCACTCACCCGATGTAGTGATAGATTTATTAGAGAGATACCGGGTACATATGGATAGTTGAATAAATACATTAAAAGTTTGTTAAAAGGCATCAGTATTTTTTTTCTCTACCTGTATGCCTACGTATCTATCTTGAAGGTACCATCCACTCACCCGATGTAGTGATAGACTTATTTGATAGATACATGTAGATAGTTGAAAAATAAATTAAAACTTAATTAAAAGGCATCGGTATTTATTTTCCTCTCTCCTATCTATCTATCACCTAGGTACCATCCACTCCCCCGATGTAGTGATAGATTTATTAGATAGATACGTATAGTTAATTGCAAAAATAGATTAAAAGTTAATTAAAAGGCATCAATATTAATTTTCTTTACCCTATCTGTCTATCAGGTAGGTACCATCCATTAACACGATGTAGTGATAGATTTATTAGACACATAATGAGAGTTACGAAAATAGATTACAGTTGATTAAAAGACATCTACATTTATTTTCTCTACCTGTCTGTCTACCTACCTACCCGTCTGTCTAGTAGGTACCATCCACTCACCCGATGTAGTAACATTTATTAGATACATATACTGTAGATGGTTACAAAGATTACAAGTTGATTAAAAGACATCAATATTTATTTTCTCTATCTATCTGTCTGCCTACCTACCGTGTCTGCCGAGTAGATGCCATCCACTCATCCGATGTAGAGACAGATTTATTAGATACAGGTATACTGTACATACAAAGATAGTTGTGAAAAGGCTTCAGTATTTATTTTCTCTACCTGTCTGCCTACCTACCTGTATGCTTATAAAATATGTACACCCGGAAGCACTAATTTCTCCCCCTTGTAGCCGGAGTCGCGACCAGTGAGCAACCAGGCGATCGAACACCCCACATCCACCTCCCCGTACCCCATACCCCAGTCCAAACGTTGTTGGGCAGATTGTGGAACGACCAGAGCTGGTGATGTTATAATGTGACATAACTGTTGTTATAGACAATCAAAACCAGCAGGGGTGTATATAAAGGTATTTAATGTGTGCTGTTATCCATAACATATGAGAGAGGCACGAAAATGAAGTGATTGTTATTGTCTATATACTTATGTCCAATACTGTAATGTCACAAATATAAATTCAAAGATGTGATCAGAAAGACATCATGGTGTCTTTTATTTATCTTCTACCTGACTGTCTACCTATCTGTGGATCTACCTATCTAGTACGTACCATCCATTAACACGATGTAGTGATAGATTTATTAGATACATAATGAGAGTTACGAAAATAGATTACAAGTTGATTAAAAGACATCTACATTTATTTTCTCTACCTGTCTGTCTACCTACCTACCCGTCTGTCTAGTAGGTACCATCCACTCACCCGATGTAGTAACATTTATTAGATACATATACTGTAGATGGTTACAAAGATTAAAAAGTTGAACAAAAGACATCAATATTTATTTTATATATCTGTCTGCCTACCTACCGTGTCTGCCGAGTAGATGCCATCCACTCATCCGATGTAGGGACAGATTTATTAGACAGGTATAGTACATACAGATAGTTGTGAAAAGGCTTCAGTATTTACTTTCTCTACCTGTCTGCCAGCCTACCTGTATGCCTATAAAATATGTACCATCCACTCACCCGATGAAGTGATAGTTATTAGACAGATAAATATAGGCAGCTGCAAAAATAAATTCAAAGTTGATCAGAAGACATCAGTATTTATTTTCTCTACCTGACTGTCTACCTATCTGTGGATCTACCTATCTAGTACGTACCATCCTCTCACCCGATGTAGTGAAAGATTTATGATAGATACTTTTAGACACCTACAAAAATAGATTAAAATTTAATTATAAGACATCAATATTTATTTTCTCTGCCCTGTCTGTCTACCTACCTATCTGTCTACCCAGTAGGTACCATCCACTCACCCAGTGTAGTGATGGATGTATCATATATATATATATATATATATATATATATATATATATATATATATATATATATATATATATATATATATATATATATGCAAAAAATGGATTAAAAGTTATTTTATAGGCATTAATGTTTATTTTTTCTACCTGTCTGTCTGCCTACCTATTTATCTTTATAGAAGGTGCCATCCACTCACCCGATGTAGTAATAAATTTATTAGATAGGTACATAGAGATAGTTGCAAAAAGATTTCAGTGTTTATTTTCCTCTACATGTCTGTCCACCTACCTATTTATCTTTGTAGAAGATACCATCCACTCACCAGATGAAGTGATATATTTATTAGAGGAGAACAGAGATAGTTGCGAAAAGGCGTCAGAGTTTATTTTCCTCTACATGTCTGTCTACCTACCCATCTTTAAATAAAGTAGGTACCATCCGCTCACCAGATGTAGTGATGAATTTATTAGATAGATACAGATAGTTGCCAATATAGATTAAAATTTGATTAAAAGGCATCAGCATTTATTTTCTTTACCTGTCTGTCTACCTACTTATCCGTCTATCTAGTTGGTGGGCTACCATCCACTCACCCGATGTAGTGACAGATTTATTAGATAAATAAATAAATAGATAGATAGATAGATAGATAGTTGCAAAAATAGATTAAAAGTTGCTTAAAAGGCACCAATATTTATTTTATATACCTGTTTGTCCACCTACCTATGTCTGTCTAGTAGGTACCATCCACTCACCCAGCGCAGTGATAGATTTAATAAATACAGTATATTGTAGTACCTGCAATAGTACAGTGCCAGAAGTGTTTATGCAGTGCCAGGACTGACTGCTGGGCTCTGAACCACTATATATATTGTAATACCTGCAATAGTACAGTGCCACAAGTGTTTATGCAGTGCCAGGACTGACTGCTGGGCTCTGAACCATTATATATATATTGTAATACCTGCAATAGTAGTAGTAGTAATAGTGGCTGCAACCATAGGCTTATTTGTATGTAAACCCAGTGGACTGCAGGCCAAAACTGCCTTTCTGCAGTCCACCTTGTGTGGTTGTGTATAGGGAAGGATTGAGGGATATTTGTATAGGCTAAATAAGCAGTTTCACCACCTGGTTATATCAGTGCCACCACGTGAAGGCATCCCTTTCCAGCACATCTACTGTATATACCTCCTGCATACTACATACTTTATAAGGTAGCTTTTAACCACAAGCTGTTATTTCATGTCTTATACTGCATAGATGTCAGAGCAGTGTTCCAGGATAGGGTGGTGGTGGTGGTTGTGGTGATGGTGGTGGTGCAAGTCTGATTTGAAATTTGAATCCAGTGCACCACAGGCTTCAATTGCCCTCCTCCTGTATTCCGCCATGCACCTTTTGAGGGATAGGGTGGAAGTTGAAAGACGTTTGTTCAACCACCTTTGGCTCTCCTCTCCTTTCACTGATCCACCTGGTGAACAAGCCTACATCTTTTCTATCCTTAATGACCTAGAGCAGCTTGTACAGCACCCTACCCGTATCCCTGACCGCCTTGGAGAGAGCTCCAACATACTTGACCTCTTCCTTACAACTAATCCTTCTGCTTACACTGTTACTTTTTCCTCTCCGTTGGGCTCCTCTGATCACAACCTTATCACCTTAACCTGTCCTGCTGCTGCAGTAAGGCCTGTGGACCCTCCCAAGAAGCAGCGTCTGTGGCACTTTGGAGCTGCGGATTGGGAGGCCTTCAGGGAATCCTTTGATATTGCCAGGAATGATTATTACCTCCATGGTCGGGAGCCATCTGAGTGTGCCTTGCGCATTACGGAAGTTATTCTCTCGGACATGGAAGCATACATTCCTTTCTCATATCCTGTGACTAATGCAAAAAGGCCTTGGTTTAACCACACTTGTTCTAATGCTGTCAGCAACAAGGAGAGGGCCTGTAAAAGGTACCGGAGCCAACCCACCCCTGAATCTCGTCTCTTATATGTTTCTGCCTGGAAATGTTCGAAGCCTGTTCTTTGCTCTGCAGAAAATAGTTCCATTCGTAATAAATGTTCTGAACTCTCCAACTCAGATTCCCTCCGCTCCTTCTGGCACCTTACCAAAAACCTTTCTAACAACTTTACCTCATCATTCTTCCCTCCTGCTTCCCTCCTCTTTTCCACTCTCATGGCTCTGAAGCATTTTCTTCTACTGATAAAGCAGATCTCTTCGCTCAGACTTTCTTCTCCAGTTTCACCTTAGACGATTCCGGTGCTGTTCCTCCATCACTTCCCCCCTCTGACTTCCTCATGGCTGGCATTAAAATTTCTTTAGCTGATGTATTTTCTGCCATCACTGGCCTCAGTACTAACAAGGCATATGGGCCTGATGGAGTCCCTCCTGTTGTCCTCAAGAACTGTGCTTCTGTGCTTACACCCTGCCTATATCTCTGTTTTTTTTATCAAGGCGAAAATGCACTTGACAGGTTGGTGATGGCTGGCTGAATGCAACATGTCCGAATAACATGGCTGTATTTCATATAATTACTGGTAATTTGAATGGAACCTTACTGACTAACTCAAATACAACGATGTTAGTCGGACATGTTTCACTCAGCCAGTTATCACCAGCCTGTCAAGTATATGTCTGACCCGAAAAAAGAAAAGAAAAAAGTTGTGTGTAGGTAAACTGTTTTGCCTTTGTGTGTCAACTTGTACCATTCCTTCTTGCTGGAAGTTTGCTCTCATGCTGGAAGTTTGCTCTCATGCTGGAAGTTTGCTCTCCAAAGAAGGGTGACCATTCCCAACCCTCCAACTATCGTCTAATTGCTTTAACATTCTGTATCTCAAAAGTTTTTGAATCTCTTCTTAACAGAAAAATTTTAAAGCATCTTTCCTATCACAACCTTCTTTCTGATCGTCAGTATGGGTTCCGTCAGGGATGCTCCACTGGCGATCTTCTCACCTACCTTTCAGACTCCTGGTCATTCTCTTTTTGTGACTTTGGCAAAAACTTTGCCATTGCACTTGACATCTCAAAGGCTTGTGATAGAGTCTGGCATAAATCTTTAATTTCCAGACTGCCTTCTTATGATTTCTATCCTTTTATCTGTGCCTTTATCTATGGCTTCTTGGTCATTCTATAGCTGCTGTTGTAGACAGTCACAGTTCTTCTAGAACCGTCAACAGTGGTGTTCCTCAGGGCTTTGTCCTATCACCAACTCTCTTCCTTTTATTCATCAGTGACCTTTTAAGCTGTACATCTAACCCTATCCACTCATACGCTGATGATTCCACCCTTCACCTTTCCATTCGGTTCCCGCAACGCCCATCTCAGCAGTTACTTCAACAAACAAGGGATGAGGCTATGGCACACCTAATGTCTGACTTGGCTCGTATTTCTGACTGGGATAAAAGTAATCTTGTTGTTTTGAATGCATCAGAAACTCAGTTTTTACACCTATCAACCCTACAAAATCTTCCACAGGAGTACCCACTAATGTTTAATAATATCCAGCTCAATCCTGCATCATGTTTAAACATAACTGGGGTTTCATTCTCTTGGGTCTTATCTTGGAAAGATCATATTACCTATCTGTAAAATCTGCTTCCAAGAGATTAGGTGTGCTATGCTGACTCTGTGCCTTCTTTACCCCTGCACAGTTGTTGACCTTATAGGCTACACGGGTTTCATTCGCCCGTGTAGAGAACAACTCTCATGTGTGGGCAGGCTTCCCACATACAGCTCTTCTCAATAGGGTGGAGTCAAAGGCTTTTCGTCTCATTAACTCTCCTCTTCTTACTGACTCCCTTCAACCTCTGTCTCTTTGCCGCACTGTTGCATCTTTATCTCTTTTCTGTCGCTACTTCAATGGTCACTGCTCCTCTGAATTGTCTTCTTGCATCCCTCCACCACTGTGGCGGGCACTTAGCACCAGTTTAGCAAAAAACTCTCATCCCTTTTCTGTCCAACTCTCTAGTGCAAAAGTTAACCGTTACTCCCAGTCCTTCATTTATGCAACAGGTCAACTCTGGAACTGTCCCCCTCTGTCTGTATTTCCTACTTCCTATGATTTCCAGTCTTTCAAACGCAGTGTGTCCAGGCATCTGGAAATGAACGGATCTTGAATTTCGCTCTTTTGTATTGTTTTTGTTTTCCTCTTGGAAGGAACGATTTGCGGGCTCATGGCCTTTGGTTCCTTTTTCCTTGCATTAAAAAAAAAAAGTTGACGGATGTTTGTATGAGTGAGCAGTGGACCCGTCTGGTGTTATTGGTGCCACCACGTGAAGGCGACACTGTCCACCACTACATCATTAGAATTAACCTACTACTACTATCATCATTAGCAGCAGCAGTACTATCCATATACCACCATCATCATCATCACTAATAGTATACCATCACCAGCCACCTCTTCCTACACATCATCATCATCATCATCACTAATAGTATACCATCACCAGCCACCTCTTCCTACACATCATCATCACCATCATTATCATCATCACTAATAGTATACCACCACCAGCCACCTCTTCCTACACATCATCATCACCATCATTAACATCATCACTAATAGTATACCATCACCAGCCACCTCTTCCTACACATCATCATCACCATCATTATCATCATCATCATCATCACTAATAGTATCCTTACCACCACCATCCACCTCTTCCTACACATCATCATCATCATCATCATCATCATCATCACTAATAGTATCCTTACCACCACCATCCACCTCTTCCTACACATCATCATCACCATCATTATCATCATCACTAATAGTATACCATCACCAGCCACCTCTTCCTACACATCATCATCATCATCATTATCATCATCACTAATAGTATACCACCACCATCCACCTCTTCCTACTCATCATCATCATCATCATCATCACTAATAGTATACCACCACCATCCACCTCTTCCTACACATCATCATCATCATCATCACTAATAGTATACCACCACCATCCACCTCTTCCTACACATCATCATCATCATCATCATCATCATCATCATCACTAATAGTATCCTTACCACCACCATCCACCTTTTCCTACACATCATCATCATCATCATCATCATCATTAATAGTATCCTTACCACCACCATCCACCTCTTCCTACACATCATCATCATCATCATCATCATCATCATCACTAATAGTATACCACCACCATCCACCTCTTCCTACACATCATCATCATCATCATCATCATCATCATCACTAATAGTATCCTTACCACCACCATCCACCTTTTCCTACACATCATCATCATCATCATCATCATCATCATCATCATCATTAATAGTATCCTTACCACCACCATCCACCTCTTCCTACACATCATCATCATCACTAATAGTATCCTTACCACCACCATCCACCTCTTCCTACACATCATCACCATCATCATCATCATCATCACTAATAGTATACCACCACCATCCACCTCTTCCTACACATCATCATCATCATCATCATCATCACTAATAGTATCCTTACCACCACCATCCACCTTTTCCTACACATCATCATCATCATCATCATCATCATCATCATCATTAATAGTATCCTTACCACCACCATCCACCTCTTCCTACACATCATCATCATCATCATCATCATCATCATCATCATCACTAATAGTATCCTTACCACCACCATCCACCTCTTCCTACACATCATCACCATCATCATCATCATCATCATCATAACCGTATTGTTGTCATATCATCATCATTATCTATAGTATCCTTACTATCTCTATATGCTTCCCCTCCTCCTGCATCATCATCATCATCATCATCATCATCATCATTAATAGTATCCTTACCACCATCATCCACATTTTCCTACACATCACCATCATCATCATCATCATCATCACCGTATTGTTGTCATATCATCATCATTATCGATAGTATCCATACTATCTCTGTATGCTCCTCCTCCTCCTGCATCATCATCATCATCATCATCATCGCCTTATCATTGTCACCATCATCACCATTAGCATTATCATCCTTACTGGCTTTATCGTCTTCCATCTAAACCATCCTCATTCACATCAGGATTGTTTTAAGTATGATCGCCACTAAAATTAGTCTCCTGACTGAGCCTATCCTCCTCTTTCTAAACCATCATCACCACCATCATCACCACCTTATCATTGTCACTGTCATCACCATTATCAATAGCATCATTACTAGCCTTATATCATCTTCCATCAAAACATCATCCCCAGGATTATTGTCGCTATGAATGCCATCAAGAATAGTATTTTGCCTGGCCCTATCCTGCAGCTTCTAAATCATCATCATCATCATCATCATCATAACAGTCCAGTCATTTTCACTATCATCGCCATTAAGAACGGTACCCTTACTACCCTTCTCCTCCTAAATTATCATCATCATCATCATTATCATCATCATCATTATCATCATCATCATCATCATCGTCACAGCCGTAGCATTTTCTCTCTCAAGGCTACTAACTGTGCTATCTATACTGTCCCTATCCTCCTCCTGGTAAATCATCATCATCATCATCATCATCATCATCATCATCATCATCATCATCATCATCATCATCGTCACAGTCTTATCATTTTCTCTCTCATGGCTACTAACTGTGCTATTCATACTGTCCCTATCCTCCTCCTGGTAAATCATCATCACCATCATCATCATCATCATCATCATCATCATCATCATCATCATCATCGTCACAGGCCTATAATTTTCTCTCTCATCACTACTAACTATGGAATCCATACTGTCCCTATCCTCCTCCTGGTAAATCATCATCATCAACAGATTCATTGCACCTTTGCTGTAATGTGTTATAATGTTTATCAGTCGGGTTCCACCTTTCCTATATAATATTACATTGGGATGGATTCAAACATAAATTCCTCGCTGCTCAGCGTCGAAGCTTGGCAAATTTCCAGCGATAATTTCCCAGCCATCGCAGACCGCCAATTGTAGTCATTTCGTCCTGAGAAGTGTAACCAAGTGTCATAGTCTGAGTCCTCTGCTTTCAGATACACCCAACTGAAAGATAGTTGACAATTCCATTTTGTAGCCTGGGTGGAAGTTAGCTATTTGCAGCGAGCCCTAGCCATCAGGGAAATGGCTGCCATCATTGTCAGTTGTGTGCGGTTGACACAAGGGGAAAGCAGGGCCAATGCCACCCATTTAAAAGTAAAGGAAAAGAGGTTAGGCTGCCGGTGGCCCTGGCAAAAAAGATACAAAACCAAACATACACTTCACTTTAACAAAACAAAGGTTGAACACTGGAATACTGAACCAGGGCCAAAAGGACAAGTGCAATTCGTTTATACGTTCCCAGATCCAGTGCCACTGCACATCAAAGGAGAATAACTGTAATTTAAGGTTAAAAGTGGAAGAAAAACACTGAAAAATGCTTTTCGAATATCAACCAAACAATATTTTCTCCGGTTGAATGCCACCCTGTCCAGCCTCCTAACGCTAACATCCCCCCCACCGCAGAGCTGGGAGAGGAGGGCACCCACCCCCCACCCACTTACCACGATGAAAACCCCCCTAAGTCGGGAAAGGAGGAGGAAGACACCCATCCTGTCCAGGCTCACGAGCATGGTGAGGAAAAGGAGGAGCAGGCGGGCACCCACCCTGTCCTGGCTCACGAGCATGGTGAGGAAAAGGAGGAGCAGGCGGGCACCCAGCCAGTCCTGGCTCACGAGCATGGTGAGGAAAAGGAGGAGCAGGCAGGCACCCACCCTGTCCTGGCTCACGAGCATAGAGAGGAAAAGGAGGAGCAGGCAGGCACCCACCCTGTCCTGGCTCACGAGCATAGAGAGGAAAAGGAGGAGCAGGCGGGCACCCACCCTGTCCTGGCTCACGAGCATGGACAGGAGGAGGAGCAGGCCTGCACCCACCCTGTCCTGGCTCACGAGCATGGAGAGGAAAAGGAGGAGCAGGCCTGCACCCAGCCAGTCCTGGCTCACGAGCATGGTGAGGAAAAGGAGGAGCAGGCGGGCACCCACCCTGTCCTGGCTCACGAGCATAGAGAGGAAAAGGAGGAGCAGGCGGGCACCCACCCTGTCCTGGCTCACGAGCATAGAGAGGAAAAGGAGGAGCAGGCGGGCACCCACCCTGTCCTGGCTCATGAGCATGGAGAGGAAAAGGAGGAGCAGGCGGGCACCCACCCTGTCCTGGCTCACGAGCACGGTGAGGAAAAGGAGGAGCAGGTGGGCACCCACCCTGTCCTGGCTCACGAGCATGGTGAGGAAAAGGAGGAGCAGGCGGGCACCCACCCTGTCCTGGCTCACGAGCATGGTGAGGAAAAGGAGGAGCAGGCGGGCACCCACCCTGTCCTGGCTCACGAGCATGGTGAGGAAAAGGAGGAGCAGGCGGGCACCCACCCTGTCCTGGCTCACGAGCATGGTGAGGAAAAGGAGGAGCAGGTGGGCACCCACCCTGTCCTGGCTCACGAGCATGGTGAGGAAAAGGAGGAGCAGGCCTGCACCCACCCTGTCCTGGCTCACGAGCATGGTGAGGAAAAGGAGGAGCAGGCGGGCACCCACCCTGTCCTGGCTCACGAGCATGGTGAGGAAAAGGAGGAGCAGGCAGGGCACCCACCCTGTCCTGGCTCACGAGCATGGTGAGGAAAAGGAGGAGCAGGAGGGCACCCACCCTGTCCTGGCTCACGAGCATGGTGAGGAAAAGGAGGAGCAGGCGGGCACCCACCCTGTCCTGGCTCACGAGCATGGTGAGGAAAAGGAGGAGCAGGCGGGCACCCACCCTGTCCTGGCTCACGAGCATGGTGAGGAAAGGGAGGAGCAGGCTGGCACCCACCCTGTCCTGGCTCACGAGCATGGTGAGGAAAAGGAGGAGCAGGCGGGCACCCACCCTGTCCTGGCTCACGAGCATGGTGAGGAAAAGGAGGAGCAGGCGGGCACCCACCCTGTCCTGGCTCACGAGCATGGTGAGGAAAAGGAGGAGCAGGCGGGCACCCACCCTGTCCTGGCTCACGAGCACGGTGAGGAAAAGGAGGAGCAGGCGGGCACCCACCCTGTCCTGGCTCACGAGCATGGTGAGGAAAAGGAGGAGCAGGCGGGCACCCACCCTGTCCTGGCTCACGATCTTCGTGAGGAAAAGGAGGAGCAGGCGGGCACCCACCCTGTCCTGGCTCACGAGCATGGTGAGGAAAAGGAGGAGCAGGCGGGCACCCACCCTGTCCTGGCTCACGAGCATTGTGAGGAAAAGGAGGAGCAGGCGGGCACCCACCCTGTCCTGGCTCACGAGCACGGTGAGGAAAAGGAGGAGCAGGCGGGCACCCACCCTGTCCTGGCTCACGAACATTTTGAGGAAAAGGAGGAGCAGGCGGGCACCCACCCTGTCCTGGCTCACGAGCATGGTGAGGAAAAGGAGGAGCAGGCGGGCACCCACCCTGTCCTGGCTCACGAGCATGGTGAGGAAAAGGAGGAGCAGGCGGGCACCCACCCTGTCCTGGCTCACGAGCATGGTGAGGAAAAGGAGGAGCAGGCGGGCACCCACCCTGTCCTGGCTCATGAGCATGGTGAGGAAAAGGAGGAGCAGGCGGGCACCCACCCTGTCCTGGCTCACGAGCATGGTGAGGAAAAGGAGGAGCAGGCGGGCACCCACCCTGTCCTGGCTCACGAGCATGGTGAGGAAAAGGAGGAGCAGGCGGGCACCCACCCTGTCCTGGCTCACGAGCATGGTGAGGAAAAGGAGGAGCAGGCGGGCACCCACCCTGTCCTGGCTCACGAGCATTTTGAGGAAAAGGAGGAGCAGGCGGGCACCCACCCTGTCCTGGCTCACGAGCATGGTGAGGAAAAGGAGGAGCAGGCGGGCACCCACCCTGTCCTGGCTCACGAGCATGGTGAGGAAAAGGAGGAGCAGGCAGGCACCCACCCTGTCCTGGCTCACGAGCATGGTGAGGAAAAGGAGGAGCAGGCGGGCACCCACCCTGTCCTGGCTCACGAGCATGGTGAGGAAAAGGAGGAGCAGGCGGGCACCCACCCTGTCCTGGCTCACGAGCATGGTGAGGAAAAGGAGGAGCAGGCCTGCACCCACCCTGTCCTGGCTCACGAGCATGGTGAGGAAAAGGAGGAGCAGGCCTGCACCCACCCTGTCCTGGCTCACGAGCATGGTGAGGAAAAGGAGGAGCAGGCGGGCACCCACCCTGTCCTGGCTCACGAGCATGGTGAGGAAAAGGAGGAGCAGGCGGGCACCCACCCTGTCCTGGCTCACGAGCACGGTGAGGAAAAGGAGGAGCAGGCCTGCACCCACCCTGTCCTGGCTCACGAGCACGGTGAGGAAAAGGAGGAGCAGGCCTGCACCCACCCTGTCCTGGCTCACGAGCAAAGTGAGGAAAAGGAGGAGCAGGCGGGCACCCAGCCTGTCCTGGCTCACGAGCATGGTGAGGAAAAGGAGGAGCAGGCGGGCATCCACCCTGTCCTGGCTCACGAGCATTGTGAGGAAAAGGAGGAGCAGGCGGGCACCCACCCTGTCCTGGCTCACGAGCACGGTGAGGAAAAGGAGGAGCAGGCGGGCACCCACCCTGTCGTGGCTCACGAACATTTTGAGGAAAAGGAGGAGCAGGCGGGCACCCACCCTGTCCTGGCTCATGAACATTTTGAGGAAAAGGAGGAGCAGGCGGGCACCCACCCTGTCCTGCCTCACGAGCAAAGTGAGGAAAAGGAGGAGCAGGCGGGCACCCACCCTGTCCTGGCTCACGAGCATTTTGAGGAAAGGGAGGAGCAGGCCTGCACCCACCCTGTCCTGGCTCATGAGCACGGTGAGGAAAAGGAGGAGCAGGCCTGCACCCACCCTGTCCTGGTTCACGAGCATGATGAGGAAAAGGAGGAGCAGGCGGGCACCCACCCTGTCCTGGCTCACGAGCATGGTGAGGAAAAGGAGGAGCAGGCCTGCACCCACCCTGTCCTGGCTCATGAACATTTTGAGGAAAAGGAGGAGCAGGCGGGCACCCACCCTGTCCTGGCTCATGAACATTTTGAGGAAAAGGAGGAGCAGGCGGGCACCCACCCTGTCCTGCCTCACGAGCAAAGTGAGGAAAAGGAGGAGCAGGCGGGCACCCACCCTGTCCTGGCTCACGAACATTTTGAGGAAAAGGAGGAGCAGGCGGGCACCCACCCTGTCCTGGCTCACGAGCGTGGTGAGGAAAAGGAGGAGCAGGCGGGCACCCACCCTGTCCTGGGTCACGAGCATCGTGAGGAAAAGGAGGAGCAGGCGGGCACCCACCCTGTCCTGGCTCATGAGCATGGTGAGGAAAAGGAGGAGCAGGCGGGCACCCACCCTGTCCTGGCTCATGAGCATGGTGAGGAAAAGGAGGATCAGGCGGGCACCCACCCTGTCCTGGCTCATGAGCATGGTGAGGAAAAGGAGGAGCAGGCGGGCACCCACCCTGTCCTGGCTCATGAACATGGTGAGGAAAAGGATGAGCAGGCGGGCACCCACCCTGTCCTGGCTGACGAGAATGGTGAGGAAAAGGAGGATCAGGTGGGCACCCACCCTGTCCTGGCTCACGAGCATGGTGAAGAAAAGGAGGAGCAGGCCTGCACCCACCCTGTCCTGGCTCACTAGTATTTTGAGGAAAAGGAGGAGCAGGCGGGCACCCACCCTGATCTGGCTCACGAGCATGATGAGGAAAAGGAGGAGCAGGCGGGCACCCACCCTGTCCTGGCTCACGAGCATGGTGAGGAAAAGGAGGAGCAGGCGGGCACCCACCCTGTCCTGGCTCACGAGCATGGAGAGGAAAAGGAGGAGCAGGCCTGCACCCACCCTGTCCTGGCTCACGAGCATGTTGAGGAAAAGGAGGAGCAGGCGGGCACCCACCCTGTCCTGGCTCACGAGCACGGTGAGGAAAAGGAGGAGCAGGCGGGCACCCACCCTGTCCTGGCTCACGAGCACGGTGAGGAAAAGGAGGAGCAGGCGGGCACCCACCCTGTCCTGCCTCACGAGCAAAGTGAGGAAAAGGAGGAGCAGGCGGGCACCCACCCTGTCCTGGCTCACGAACATTTTTAGGAAAAGGAGGAGCAGGCGGGCACCCACCATGTCCTGGCTCACGAACATTTTGAGGAAAAGGAGGAGCAGGCGGGCACCCACCCTGTCCTGGCTCACGAACATTTTGAGGAAAAGGAGGAGCAGGCGGGCACCCAGCCAGTCCTGGCCCACGAGCATGGTGAGGAAAAGGAGGAGCAGGCGGGCACCCACCCAGTCCTGACTCACGAGCATGATGAGGAAAAGGAGGAGCAGTCAGGCACCCACCCTGATGTGGCTCACGAGCATGGTGAGGAAAGGGAGGAGCAGGGCTGCACCCACCCTGTCCTGGTTCACGAGCATGATGAGGAAAAGGAGGAGCAGTCAGGCACCCACCCTGATGTGGCTCACGAGCATGGTGAGGAAAAGGAGGAGCAGGCAGGCACCCACCCTGTCCTGGCTCACGAGCATTTTGAGGAAAAGGAGGAGCAGGCGGGCACCCACCCTGTCCTGGCTCACGAGCATGGACAGGAGGAGGAGCAGGCCTGCACCCACCCTGTCCTGGCTCACGGGCATGGACAGGAGGAGGAGCAGGCGGGCACCCACCCTGTCCTGGCTCACGAGCATGGAGAGGAAAAGGAGGAGCAGGCCTCCACCCACCCTGTCCTGGCTCACGAGCATGGTGAGGAAAAGGAGGAGCAGGCGGGCACCCACCCTGTCCTGGCTCACGAGCACGGTGAGGAAAAGGAGGAGCAGGCCTGCACCCACCCTGTCCTGGCTCACGAGCACGGTGAGGAAAAGGAGGAGCAGGAGGGCACCCACCCTGTCCTGGCTCAAGAGCAAAGTGAGGAAAAGGAGGAGCAGGCCTGCACCCACCCTGTCCTGGCTCACGAGCATGGTGAGGAAAAGGAGGAGCAGGCGGGCACCCACCCTGTCCTGGCTCACGAGCATGTTGAGGAAAAGGAGGAGCAGGCCTGCACCCACCCTGTCCTGGCTCACGAGCATGGTGAGGAAAAGGAGGAGCAGGCGAGCACCCACCCTGTCCTGGCTCACGAGCATTGTGAGGAAAAGGAGGAGGAGGCGGGCACCCACCCTGTCCTGACTCACGAGCACAGTGAGGAAAAGGAGGAGCAGGTGGGCACCCACCCTGTCCTGGCTCACGAACATTTTGAGGAAAAGGAGGAGCAGGCGGGCACCCACCCTGTCCTGCCTCACGAGCAAAGTGAGGAAAAGGAGGAGCAGGCGGGCACCCACCCTGTCCTGCCTCACGAGCAAAGTGAGGAAAAGGAGGAGCAGGCGGGCACCCACCCTGTCCTGCCTCACGAGCAAAGTGAGGAAAGGGAGGAGCAGGCGGGCACCCACCCTGTCCTGGCTCATGAACATTTTGAGGAAAAGGAGGAGCAGGCGGGCACCCACCCTGTCCTGCCTCATGAGCAAAGTGAGGAAAAGGAGGAGCAGGCGGGCACCCACCCTGTCCTGGCTCACGAGCAAAGTGAGGAAAAGGAGGAGCAGGCGGGCACCCACCCTGTCCTGGCTCATGAGCATGGTGAGGAAAAAGAGGAGGAGTCGGGCACCCACCCTGTCCTGGGTCACGAGCATGGTGAGGAAAAGGAGGAGCAGGCGGGCACCCACCCTGTCCTGGCTCATGAGCATGGTGAGGAAAAGGAGGAGCAGGCGGGCACCCACCCTGTCCTGGCTCATGAGCATGGTGAGGAAAAGGAGGATCAGGCGGGCACCCACCCTGTCCTGGCTCATGAGCATGGTGAGGAAAAGGAGGAGCAGGCCTGCACCCACCCTGTCCTGGCTCATGAGCATGGTGAGGAAAAGGAGGAGCAGGCGGGCACCCACCCTGTCCTGGCTCATGAACATGGTGAGGAAAAGGAGGAGCAGGCGGGCACCCACCCTGTCCTGGCTGACGAGAATGGTGAGGAAAAGGAGGAGCAGGCGGGCACCCACCCTGTCCTGGCTGACGAGAATGGTGAGGAAAAGGAGGATCAGGTGGGCACCCACCCTGTCCTGGCTCACGAGCATGGTGAAGAGAAGGAGGAGCAGGCCTGCACCCACCCTGTCCTGGCTCACGAGCATTTTGAGGAAAAGAAGGAGCAGGTGGGCACCCACCCTGTCCCGGCTCACTAGCATGGTGAGGAAAAGGAGTAGCAAGCGGGCACCCACCCTGTCCTGGCTCACGAGCATGGTGAGGAAAGAGTAAAGGTCGGCCAAATGAGTGATATACATAGAGATGTCTTCACAGAAAAGACGGGATCGACCAGAAATTAGCGTAGGTATGCAGAAAATAAAATGCATAGGGAATCGTCAATGCACCTACTGCAGAAATATAATGAACTTTTCCCAATTACTGAGGTGTCCCCATGGGTTTGACTAAGACCTAGCGCAGTAATTGGAAAAAGAAACAGTTTAACTCGCGACTCAGGATTGCGCACAAATATTTTTTAGACCATCCTGATCAGAGACCTCCAGAACCTGATATCTGCCGCAATAACTCAAAGGTTTGTCCTGAACTCCACAGCACGGCATCACACATCAGTGGAGAGTCTGGCTGCCCTGCCCCTAGACCACCCCATATCCAGGGATGGCCTGGATCCCTGCATTGAGCTCGTCACTTATGTCTTTACCTTTGACTTTATTACTCACTTATAATATCCATATTTATTAAATAGGCATTAATACTTCTTTACTGACAGCCATTTACTGTACATTAGCATTACTGACTGAAGATAGGAAATGACTTTGACATGGAGTGGAACCGGTGGCCCGATTGGACTGGAAATGGTTTTAGTCTTCAAGTCAGAATCTTTTAATAGTACCTTGTTCTAGCAAACACGGCGCTACATGTGGTGGTGTTTGGTGTGTGATGGTAACAACCAAACATACAGGAATCAGGTCATTATAATATAGATATTAAAACACACCATTTATACGTGACAGTAGCGTACGTCAAAGCTAGATCGACTGTCCAGTAGCCATAAAAGGAAACATTAAGCCAATCTATAAAGTTTGTGTCCATCGCTTCACCATTATCGCCCTTCACTCTCACTCACTTGCCCACTTACTCGCTTTCTTACTCACCCACTCACTCACTCACTCACCCACTCACTCACTCACTCACCCACTTTCTCACTCACCCACTTTCTCATTCACTCACTCACTCACTCACTCACCCACTTTCTCATTCACTCACTCACTTTCCCACCCACCCACGCACTCACTCAGTCGCTTTCTCACTCAGTCACTCGCTTTTTCACTTACTCGCTTTCTCACCCACTCACTCACTTTCTCACCCACTCATTCGCTTTCTCACCCACTCGCTTTCTCTCTCACTTACCCACTCACTCACTGCCTTTCTCACTGACCCACTCACTCACTCAGTCACTTTCTCACTCACCCACTCACTCACTCACTCACTCACCCACGAATATATATATATATATATATATATATATATATATATATATATATATATATATATATATATATCATCAGCCATAACTAGTCCACTGCTGAACAAAGGCCTCCCCCAAACTTTTCCACGAATTCCTTGACTAAGCCAATCTTTGCCACGTTTTCCCTGCAAATTTCTCTATCTCACCTCTCCATCTGTCTGGCCTTTTTCTGCTACACTTACATGCTCTTGGTGTCCAGTGAGTCAGCCTCTTGCTCCATCGGTTATCTCTTATTCTTGCTTTATGGCCTGCCCACCTCCATTTCTGTTCATTTATAACTTCTATAATATCTCTGACTTTAGTCTGCTCTCTCACCCTGTCTCTTAAAGATATTCCCAACATTGACCTTTCCATTGCTCTCTGAGAACGGATTAATTTATTTTCCATTGATTCTGTCAATTACCAGGTCTCACAACCATACGTCATAGCTGGAATTATACATTCGTTATATACTTTTCGTTTCATACAAACTGGCAAGCTACTTTTCGTAATGTCTCTATGATTTCCGAAAGCTTTCCATCCAATTGTAATGCGTCTTTTTATTTCGCTATCATTATCTTTCGTTAATTTTAGTATTCGTCCCAAGTAGGCGTACTCCTTAACTTCTTCAAGAATTTCATCGCTTATTCTGATGACGCTCTTTGGTGTTTGTGAATTAAACATTAGTTTTTCTCCGGTTCATCTTCAATCCTACTTTCAGACTTTCTCTGTTTAGGTCATTTAACATTTCTTGCAATGCCTCCGCTGTTTCTGAGATTAGGACAATGTCATCTGCAAATCTTAAATGGTTTAGCTTTTCTCCATCAATGTTCACTCCTTTGTTTTTCCAGTCTAGCTTTCTGAAAATACTTTCTAGGCATGCTGTAAATAACTTTGGTGAAATTGTATCTCCCTGACGCACACCTTTCTCAATCTTAATTTTTTCCGAGTCCTTATGTAATTTAACTATAGCAGTTCCCTCTTTATATATGTCTTTGAGCAGTTTTACAATGTTCTCACTCACTCCTTGTTCTCGCAATGAATTTATAATCGCTATGTGCTCCACTGAATCAAAAGCCTTTTCGTAATCAACAAAACCTAAGCACAGTGGTTTATTATATTCTGTAGTTTTCTCAATTAGCTGATTCAATGTATGTAGATGATCAGTGGTCGAATACCCGCTTCGGAATCCTGCCTGTTCACGAGGTTGGTTTTCCTCCAAAATTGTTGTTATTCTGTTCGTAAGGACTTTAGTGAAGAGTTTGTAAATGACTGATAATAAGCTAATGGGTCGATAGTTACTAAGATCTTTTGAGTCACCTTTTTTGTAGAGCAAAATAACTATTTCATATATATATATTGTTACGTTGTCCGCCTTTCCGTTCCCACGGGTGCAGCCGTTACAGCTGGGCTAGGGGGATTATGCAGTATGTATCCGCGTCATTCGCGGAGTTTATATTAGCGAGTGTTACAAGTTCTTTTGTTTCTTTCGTTCCTGCCACTGAGGGCAATTTTATTTAATACCATGCTGAGAATGCATTTGATTATTTTGATTGTCTTATGTGAGCTACCAGTATATTTAATGATTTTGCTTGCATTAGAAGTACCAGTTTATTGTAGAGAGAGAGAGGGGCACGAATATAAGTTCTTATTAATTAATTTGATTGTGCGTTCGCGCTTGGCCGTGCGCGAGCCTTGATCAGAGGCAGTATCTTCCCAGCCAGCGTTAGTATCGGGTGTTTGTACACTCTCTCTCTCTCCCCAGTTATTTTTATGCCGAGCTGGCGTTTTCATTTAAGTTTATTTTTATTCTTTTTGTTGCTGACTGAGGAAAGTAGTTATTTTTATTTTGTTTTGTGACCTTGTTGTCTTTGGAGGGCCAGTCTGGCTCACCGTAGTTTCTCGCTGCCTTAATTAACGTTCCCCCAACACACGTACATACACACACACCCCTAACCCCTACACTGTTTAATCCCATCTCTTTGCACAAGGCTAGTGAGAACTATCGTGAGCCATTAACTGCGTTCCCCCTTGGACACGGGTTAAGTAGAAGTCGTCACCACCGGAAGTAAGTGGGAGGTGTTCCTGTATACTGTCTCGGGCGGTATTACTTCCGGTAGTGACGATAGTAGGCTAGATCTATAGGTAGGCTGTTCCGTTTTATTATCAAAGTATAGAGTGTTGCGTTCTTAAGTAAGTACTTTTCCGTTGCGCAGTTTTTCTCTAGTTTGCGGAGTGTCAGTGCCGGGGTCTGCGTTATTTTTGCAACGCAGTGGAGGCCGATCATCTAAGGCTGACTTGTCTTTTTTGTAATAGCCACGGGCCGGCGCTACCGTAACAGTGGCGACCTCGCCAGGATATCCTAACAGTGCCTTTTTCTTGCTAGGATATCGTTACCTTGGCGTTCTCTGTGCTTTGAGGTGAAGTTGATGTGTTTGTAGTTTCTCAGTCAGCATTAGTATTTCATTATTCAGTACTGCCATTGATTGTCGCCATGGAGTCACGCGTGTCTACACCAGATCGCGTACTTGCTGAGTCACCTGTGGATATGGAAAATATGGAACAACGAGAGGCACATAGCAAAGGTACTCCGCGTGTGAGCCCTGAGTTTGACTATGGTGCTGAGTTGCCTCGTTTCGCTACCCCACTATTACCATCTATGATGCCGCCGAGCCAGTTTAGAGCAGTTCCCCCGGGTATGTCTGGTGCTTTCCCTGGAGCTGTTCATTCCACTCCCATATACCCTGGAGTCTTGTCACCGGAGGCTCAGTTGCAGTTGGAGTTAAAAAAGATGGAGATGCAGCGTGCAAAAGAAGAGAGGGAGATGGAGATGCAGCGTGCAAGAGAGGAGATGGAGTTGCAGCATGAAAAAATGCGATTTGAGCTGGAGAAGACTCGCTTGGAGGTGACTGCTAATAGACCAACTTCAGATACCCAAACCTCAGGCCGTGCAGAGGATAGGGAGAGTTGGTTCTCAAGGAGTCTAAAATTAGTGCCAGCATTTGATGAGTTGAAGGTGACAGAATGGTTTGTCAGGTTTGAGAAGAAGGCTAGGGAGTTTGAGTGGCCAAGGCAGCGCTGGGTGGGGTTGGTATCTAATGTGCTGAAGGGAAAAGCCTTGGAAGTGTATAATAGGTTGAGCCCTGAGGATGTAGATGATTATGATGAATTTAAAACAGCCATCCTGAAGGCATATGAACTTAGACCAGAGGCGTATCGGTTGTTGTTCCGTGGTGCTCGGAAAAGGCCTGCTGACACCTATATGGCCTACGCCAGGTATCTGGAGGAGAGGTTAGACGAGTGGTTGCTGAGTGAGAGCGCCACTTCGTATAACGAGGTGCGTGAACTGCTTTTGATGGAACATTTTACCAACATGGCTGACAAAGAAATTGGTGTTAAAATTAGGGAGAAGAGATTCAAGACCGTGAAGGAAGCAGCGACGTGGGCTGATGACCGGGTGTTTGCCTTGCGGAGTATGGGGGTCAAGTACGCTAATTTTCAGTATTCCAGGGAGAGGACTGTGAGTGGCCCTGCCTGGGATAAATCTCCCGTGAATCAGTCCAAGGGAAGTTCAGAGGAGAAAAAGAATTCAGGGAGAAAGAGCCCTGTATCCAGTTCGAAGCTAGTTTGTTACTTTTGCAAACAGAGTGGGCACATCAAGCGTAACTGCCCTAAGTGGAAGGCCTCCCAAAATGCCAAACCAGTGGCACTAATTGTAGGTTCGAGTCAGGTGAACGAGAGGAGTTGGGAGAGTGGTAACGGTGAGGGAGAAGTCTGTGGAAAGCTGGAGTGCAGCCGGCTGTGCTCGCTGCCAGCTCAGGCTGAAAAGGTTACCCAACATGCTACGCCACCTCCGGATGAACTGCCTCAGAAATCGTCCCTAGACTGGTGTAAACCTTTTATATGTCACGGCACAGTGAAAATTCATGGGATCAGTTATCCAGTTACTGTGGCTCGTGATACCTGTGCACAACAGTCTGTGTGCAGAAACGTGACTGGAGGGCCTGTAAACTCAGGGAAGTATGTGCTGTGTAGAGGCATGAACTCAGATGAATACTATGATTATGTTCATGTGGAACTCGATTGCCCCATTGTTCAGGCTGCAGCTCAAGTAGCTGTTGCTGATGTAATGCCAGTAGAGGGGATTGATTTTCTGCTGGGGAACGACCTGGCTGGGGAGAAAGTATTTCCATCTCTTCCCCCACCAGTTGTTGTGGCAGAGAAGTGTTTTGACGCCCCAGAAATTGGTATTGAAGTTGATGCAGAAGTGGAAGCCATGTTCCCGGTCTGTGCAATTACAAGATCTATGGCACAGGTTGCAGCCCGGGAGGAAGAACTGGTGAAGTCACAGGTTCTTGGGGTCGACTGTGGTGAGGCAGGGCCACCAATGGAGGAACCTAGTGAGCAGAGTGTTGCTGTAGTGGGTGAGGAGAGTGGGAATGCGTGCATGGGCGCCGCCCCACTTCCCACTCAGGACACTAGAGGTGGTGCTGAGTGTGTCTGTGTGGAGACTGAACCCAGCCCACCGACTGAATTAGAAGAATTTCAGGACGCTGGGGTCGACTGCGGGGATGCAGGACCACCGTCAAACGCGCCTGAGAAACAGTGTGTCACTGTTGAGGGTAGAGGTGATGATGATGTCAGTGTGGAGTCTGACATTCCTCCCCTGTCCAGTGTACTAGAGGCGGCGCTGAGATTGATCGCCCTTCGCAATCCAGTGTCCCGACCAGTCCTTTATCTCAGTCCTCAGTAGAGCTGGCGGGTGTTGGGCCAGCAGAATTGAGGGTGAAGCAACAGGAGGATGTAACATTAAAGCCCTTGTTTGCTCGAGTAGGGGAAGAAAGAAGTATGGAGTGTGGTAAGGAGGAGTTCCTGATTAAAGACAATGTTTTATATCGCCGATGGACGCCCACTGGCGCCACGGTGGATGGAGGAGTGGGTGAGTTAGTGCAGGTGGTGGTGCCTGTGCAGTATAGGGTGCCGTTAATACAGTTAGCACATGAGGGACCTTTAGCAGGTCACTTGGGAAACAGGAAGACAGTGCAGCGCTTAAGATATAATTTTTGGTGGCCAAGTATGCCGGGACAAGTTGCTGCGTACATCAAGAGCTGTCACACGTGTCAGATGGTGGGCAAGCCTAATCAAGTTCTTCCTGTGGCCCCTTTGACTCCCATTCCTGCAGTTGAACCTCCGTTTACCCGGGTAATCATTGATATTGTGGGCCCTTTACCTCCTACTTCTGCTGGAAACAAGTATTTGTTAACCATAATGGATGTTACAACGCGATACCCAGAGGCTATACCAATCAGAAGCATGCAGGCGAAGTCAGTAGTCAAGCAACTTATCCTGTTCTTTACTCATTTTGGCCTGCCCAAGGAGTTGCAGTCAGACCGTGGAGTAAATTTTACATCTAATTTATTTAAGCAGACAATGACAGAGTTGGGCATCAAACACATTTTGTCCAGTGCCTACCATCCGCAGTCACAAGGTGCTCTGGAGAGGCATCATCAGACCTTAAAGACCATGCTGCGCACCTTCTGCTATGATAGTGGAAAGGATTGGGACCTAGCGGTACCCTTTGTTATGTTTGCAGTGAGAGAGGTACCAACTGAGTCGTTAGGGTTTTCACCCAATGAGTTAGTGTTTGGGCACAGAGTTCGTGGTCCCTTGGATGTGGTGCGAGAGGCCTGGAGTAACAACACATCTGGCAACCAGGAATCCATGCTTGACTATGTCTGCCGCACTCGGGAGAGACTGCATTGCGCTTTAGAGCTTGCCCGTGACCATCTAATCGGGGCTCAAGCGAAAATGAAGGCTCATTATGATAAGAAGGTCAGAAGTCGTGAGTTTAAGCAAGGAGATGAAGTTTTGGCACTGCTGCCCATGCAAGGAAAACCTCTGGCAGCTAGATTCAGTGGTCCTTATATTGTGAAGAAGAAAGTTGGGGAACTTGACTATCTAATTGTTACCCCAGACAGGCGGAAGAGTACTCAGTTGTGCCACATTAATATGTTGAAGCCATACTACCGCCCAGTTGATTCTCATTGTGGGATGACTGCTGATGTCTCTCACCTGGGATGTGAAGGACGGGGAAAGGAGGACGTGGCATCAAAGGAACGTGCTGTGGAGGGAGCTGTTGGTGCCGATGATGTGAGTAGTGGACCAGGGTTACAGCCACAGTCCCTGGAAGGTGACTTTGGAGCGGACGTTGAGGGAACCAGGGATAAGAGCGCTCCTGTAGTTTTGGTGGTTGGTAGTGAGTTGGAGGAGCAGGAGGAAGTGCTTAGTCGTGGTGAGATGTTACCAGCTGACCTATGGGAGGGCAATGGTTATGCAGCTCTGGTGGAGAAATTGCGACACCTTGATCCAGTAAAGCGAGAAGAGCTGTGCAACAGATTATGGAAACATCCGAAAGTTTTTGGAGATTCACCGGGATTGACAACTTGGGCTACTCATGACATTGACGTTGGGGATAGTAAGCCTGTAAAATTAGCTCCCTACCGCATCAACCCTATCAGACAGAAAGCTCTCGATAATGAGATCAAGTATATGTTGGACCATGGATTGATCAAGAGGAGTTTCAGTGAGTGGAGTTCACCAGTTACCTTGCAGCCGAAGCCAGATGGGAAGGTTAGGTTGTGTGTGGACTTCCGGAAAGTTGATTCACTGTCTAAGACCGGTGCTTGTCCTTTACCTCGGGTCGATGACTCCGTGGACAAGATGGGTCTTGATTCGAAAATTTTGATCCAGGGCTCAAAATTTTCCCTTGGGGAAGGGCGTGTTACGTTGTCCGCCTTTCCGTTCCCACGGGTGCAGCCGTTACA
Organism: Coenobita brevimanus; assembly: GCF_032717465.1. Classification (NCBI taxonomy): domain Eukaryota; kingdom Metazoa; phylum Arthropoda; class Malacostraca; order Decapoda; family Coenobitidae; genus Coenobita; species Coenobita brevimanus. The sequence goes on from NW_027642980.1 coordinate 132,773, forward strand.
GCTGGGCTAGGGGGATTATGCAGTATGTATCCGCGTCATTCGCGGAGTTTATATTAGCGAGTGTTACAAGTTCTTTTGTTTCTTTCGTTCCTGCCACTGAGGGCAATTTTATTTAATACCATGCTGAGAATGCATTTGATTATTTTGATTGTCTTATGTGAGCTACCAGTATATTTAATGATTTTGCTTGCATTAGAAGTACCAGTTTATTGTAGAGAGAGAGAGGGGCACGAATATAAGTTCTTATTAATTAATTTGATTGTGCGTTCGCGCTTGGCCGTGCGCGAGCCTTGATCAGAGGCAGTATCTTCCCAGCCAGCGTTAGTATCGGGTGTTTGTACACTCTCTCTCTCTCCCCAGTTATTTTTATGCCGAGCTGGCGTTTTCATTTAAGTTTATTTTTATTCTTTTTGTTGCTGACTGAGGAAAGTAGTTATTTTTATTTTGTTTTGTGACCTTGTTGTCTTTGGAGGGCCAGTCTGGCTCACCGTAGTTTCTCGCTGCCTTAATTAACGTTCCCCCAACACACGTACATACACACACACCCCTAACCCCTACACTGTTTAATCCCATCTCTTTGCACAAGGCTAGTGAGAACTATCGTGAGCCATTAACTGCGTTCCCCCTTGGACACGGGTTAAGTAGAAGTCGTCACCACCGGAAGTAAGTGGGAGGTGTTCCTGTATACTGTCTCGGGCGGTATTACTTCCGGTAGTGACGATAGTAGGCTAGATCTATAGGTAGGCTGTTCCGTTTTATTATCAAAGTATAGAGTGTTGCGTTCTTAAGTAAGTACTTTTCCGTTGCGCAGTTTTTCTCTAGTTTGCGGAGTGTCAGTGCCGGGGTCTGCGTTATTTTTGCAACGCAGTGGAGGCCGATCATCTAAGGCTGACTTGTCTTTTTTGTAATAGCCACGGGCCGGCGCTACCGTAACAATATATATATATATATATATATATATATATATATATATATATATATATATATATATATTAAAGCCAATCTATAAAGTTTGTGTCCATCGCTTCACCATTATCGCCCTTCACTCCCACTCACTATCTCACCCGCTTTCTCACTTACCCACCCACTCACTCACTCACTTCTCACTCACTCACTCACTCACTCACTTTCTCACTCACCCACTTGCTCACTCACTCACTCACTCGCTTTCTCACTCACCCACTCACTCACTCACTTGATCGTTTTCTCACTCCCCCCTGGCTCACTCTCATTCTCAATCGCGTACTCACTCACTCACCCACTCACTCACTCACCCACTCACTCACTCACCCACTCACTCACTCACCCACTTTCTCACTCACTCACTTTCCCACTCATTCACTCACACACCCACACACCCACCCATCCACTCACTCACTCACTCGCTTTCTCACTCACTCACTTTGTCGCTCACTCATTCACTCACTCACTCACTCACTTACCCACCCACCCACCCACTCACTCACTCACATTCCCACTTACACACTCACCCACTCACCCACTTACTTCTCCATTTACTCCCTCACCCACCCCCTCACTCACTCAATCACCCACTTACCCTCACTCATCCACTCATTCACTCTCTTACTTGCTCTCTCACTCACCCACTCACTCACTCACTCACTCACCCATTCATTCACTCACTCACCCACTCACTCATTCACCCACTTACTCACCCATTCATTCACTCACTCACCCACTTATTTATTCACCCATTCATTCTCTCACTCACTTACCCACTCACTCACTTACCCATTCATTCACTCACTCACACACTCACTCACTCACTCACTCACTCATTCACCCACTCACTCACTTACCCATTCATTCACTCACTCACACACTCACTCACTCACTCACTCACCCACTTTCTCACTCACTCACTTTCCCACTCACTCACTCACACACCCACTCTCGCTTTCTCACTCACTTTGTCGCTCACTCATTCACTCACTCACTCACCCACCCACCCACCCACTCACTCACTCATTTTCCTACTTACACACTCACCCACTCACTCACCCACTTACTCCCCCACTTACTCCCTCACTCACCCCCTCAATCACCCACGTACCTTCACTCACCCACTCATTCACTCTCTTACTTACTTGCTCACTCACTCACCCACTCACTCACTCACTCACCCATTCATTCACTCACTCACCCACTCACTCACTCACTCACCCACTCATTCACTCTCTTACTTACTTGCTCACTCACTCACCCACTCACTCACTCACTCACCCATTCATTCACTCTCTTACTTACTTGCTCACTCACTCACCCACTCACTCACTCACTCACCCATTCATTCACTCTCTTACTTACTTGCTCACTCACTCACCCACTCACTCACTCACTCACCCATTCATTCACTCTCTTACTTACTTGCTCACTCACTCACCCACTCACTCACTCACTCACTCACCCATTCATTCACTCACTCACCCACTCACTCACTCACTCACTCACTTACCCATCCATTCACTCACCCACTCACTCACTCACACACCCATTCATTCATTCACTCACTCACTCACCCACTCACTCACTTACTCACCCATTCATTCACTCACTCACCCACTCACTCATTCTCACTCACACACCCACACACTCACTCACTCTAGCACTGTTAAAATTAGCCAGTCAAAGGCTCACTCAACATGCCATTCTCTCCATCACTGTCACTCGAGAATTTCAGTTATTACATTTGGATATCAGTTGTGTGTGTGTGTGTGTGTGTGTGTGTGTGTGAGAGAGAGAGAGAGAGAGAGAGAGAGAGAGAGAGAGGAGTCTGAAGGCGTGAAATTACGGCAGAGAAGTGCAATGGGGAGCGAGAAGAAGTATTTAGGAGATGGCGGGAGTGAGAGAGGGAAAATAGGGAGTGATGGATTGGCAGATGTAAATTTGGGGAGTGAAGGAGCGAGAGTAATTTTCTGGATGGGTGAGGGAGGAGTGGAGGATGAGGCAGTGAATTAAAATCGAGAGACATTGTTGGAACAGATCTAATATTTCACTCCAGCTAATGTCAGATGATTTTATTCAGCTGAGAGTAAATTATAGGAGCCTGAGAGGGTTATCTGAGGCTTTAGCCGGAATCTGAGGAGTTAAATGAATGATGAATATTATTATGTATCAGAATGGTATAGATTTATCGAAGAAACGGTTTTTAAATAAGGCGCCAGTATGAGGAATTAGAATGGCAGGGAATTTTGATATTCAGGTTTGATATTTCGTCCTTATATATTTTCATAAATTTACAATACAGCATTTATCTATTTCTTCTTGCAGAATTTATATTTGTCCGAGGTTCGTTTGATATTTTATCCTGGGTTATTTTCATAATCTTATAATGTGGCATGCAATTCTTTATCTTTTTACATTAATAATTTTGACGAGACCTTCAAGACTTGTTGCTCTAAGCGACGTGAACACACCCTTCCACAGTGGCTGTCGTCTGCAGGATTGTTGTGACATTTTAAACTGAGTGTGCTGGGAAAGGTGCGCATTATCTTGGTTAACTTCATCACAAAATTACAATGCTTGGGAATTGCTGGAAATGGCCTCGCATGGCTTCACCAATTTCTAACCGGGAAGAAAATGTCTGTTGTGGTGGATGGTGGTAGAGTTGCTTCCGAGCTGTGTTAAGTGGAGTACCCCAGGGGCCAGTGTTAGGCCCTGTATTGTTTTTTTTATATACATCAGCCACTTGGCTTTAGCTTTGAACTGGCAATACAAGAGTTTTGCTAATGATTTAGAAATATATGTAAAAGTTAACAGGAACAGTAGTGTGTGTATTCTCTGTGGTCTTACCAATTGTCAACGTGATATAGACATGGTGAACAATATAAGTGCCCCCACAAACTCCTGCAAGTTATCAGTGTTTGCCGGATCACTAAATAGCGTGGGGTCACTACACGCTCAGAGTTGGTGTACTATCCTTTAAAAAGATTCCTGTCGGGATTGTTGCTCATGCATAAAGCATTATACAGTACCAGTATTGTATTCATCTTAGATATTTTACTGATGCACTAAATGACATTTATGCTGAAAAGTTCTCCATAGAGTTTGCTAAAAACCATGCAAGCTTATTGTGTGTGTTTGTATTCAGCACATTTTTACCAAGTGTTATGAATCTTATGACAGAATAGATAGGCAAGGTATGTGGAAGGTATTAAGAATATATGGAGTGAATGGGAAATTGTTGAATGCTGTGAAGAGTATGTATGAAGGAGCTAGGGCTACGGTGCGAGTAGATGGTGAGCTGAGTAAGTTCTTTGATCTCAGTGTGGGACTGAAACAGGGTTGTGTGATGTCTCCATGGCTGTTTAATATATACATGGATGGGGTTGTAAAGGAGGTGCAGGGTAGGGCAGTGGATGTGGGGGTGGCTCTAATGAATGAGGGTGAGATTTGGAAGATTCTGGTGTTGCTGTTTGCTGATGATACAGTGCTGTTGAGTGAAGATGAATGGGAGTTGCAAGGTTTGGTGAATGAATTTGGGACAGTGTGTAGGAGGAGGAAGCTGAAAGTTAATGTAAACAAAAGTAAAGTTATGGTGTTTGAGAGGAATGAAGTCACAGAATGTATAGTGAGGTTGGATGGTGAGGATATGGAGAATGTGAGTGCATTCAAGTACTTGGGTAGTGTGATGAGTAAGGATGGAACTTTGGGGGATGAAGTGCGTGAAAGGGTACAGCAGGGAAGGAAGGTTGTTGGTACACTGAAAGCAGTGATGAGAAATAGGGAGGTGAGTATGGAAGTTAAGAAGTCACTGCATGATAGTATTGTGATCCCTACCCTGACGTATGGAAGCGAGGCGTGGACCTTGCAAGAGGGGAACAAGTCAAGAGTGAGAGCAGTGAAATGAGTTACTTGAGAGGAGCATGTGGAGTGACTTGGAGGGACAGGTTGACGAATGAAGAAGTGAAGGAACGTTGTGGGGTGGATGTGGACATGTGGAGAGAATGGAGAATGAAAGACTAACTAAGAGGGTGTATGTAGGTGAGGTGGAGGGAGGGAGAGGGAGGGGTAGACCGAGGATGAGGTGGAGGGATGGAGTTGAGAGGTATATGAGGGAGGGGGGGTGAGTTGGGGGAAGGTAGTCAAATGGTGGGTGACAGAGCGACTTGGAGGCGTTTTGTCTGTGGCCACCCTTTGCGGGATTAGGGCGTCGGGCTATAGATAGATAGATAGATTATTATTATTATTATTATTTCTCACCATCCAACATCGCTGTACATTCACTAACTTCACCTCACTCAAAGACCATCACTTTACTCTTCCCTACGTTTAAGTACTTGGGTAGTGTGATGAGTAAGGATGGAGGTTTGGAGGGTGAAGTGCTTGAAAGGGTACAGCAGGGAAGAAAGGTTGCAGGTTCTTTGAAAGCAGTGATAAGAAACAGGGAAGTGAGCATGGAAGTGAAAAAGTTACTACATGACAGTATTGTGATACCAACTCTAACGTACGGAAGTGAAGCTTGGACATTGTTGGAAGGACACAAGTCAAGAGTGAGAGCAGTGGAAATGAGTTATTTAAGAGGAGCCTGTGGAGTCACGTGGAGAGACAGGCTGACGAATGAGGATATAAAGAAGCGTTGTGGTGTTGATGTGGATGTGATAGGAAGCGTTATGAGGAACACACTGAGGTGGTTTGGCCATGTGGAGAGGATGGAGGGTGAAAGACTGACGAAGAGAGTGTATGTGAGTGAGGTGGAGGGGGGAAGAGGGAGGGGGAGGCCAAGGATGAGATGGAGGGATGGGGTGGAGAGGTATATGAGAGAGGGGTGTGTGAGTTGGGAGCAGGGCAGTGAAATGGCGGGGGATAGGGCGACTTGGAGGCGATTTGTTTGTGCCCACCCCAAACGGGATTGAGGCGTCTGGCAATAGATAGATAGATTATTATTATTATTATTATTATTATTATTATTATCATCATTATTATTATTATTTTTCTATTGTTATAATTTTTATTATTGTTATTATTATTATTATTATTATTATTATTATTATTATTATCATTGTTATTATTGCTGTTATGATTATTATGATTATGATTTATTATTATTATTATTATTATTATTATTATTGTTCTTGTTTTACTACTACTACTACTACTCTTATTACTATTACTTTTGTTGTTGTTGTTGTTGTTCTTGTCCTTGTTCTTCTTGTTCTTCTTCATTATTATTATTATTAATATTATTATTATTACAATTATTAGTATTAGTATTGTTATCATTGTCATCATAATTATCATCATTATCATCATTATTATTATCATGATCGTTATTATTATTATTATTATTAATTATTGTTGTTCTGAAGGCTTATTTTCCAGTGTCTTCACAAGACTGTCATTGCCACACGCGTCTCTTGGAGCACAGAGAGAGAGAGAGAGAGAGAGAGAGAGAGAGAGAGAGAGAGCCAACTTTCTCTTAGTGGCAAAGTTAGTCGTGTTTTTCAAGTGCCTTTCCTTCCTTATTCTTGCCTGCCCCGCCACTGGCTTGGTGGGTTAGTGCAGCTTAAGCCTTATATTAGCAGGCTGGCTTGGCGCTCCTGGCTTTATACTAGTGGCTTTTCAGTGTTATAAACCACTGGAGAGAGTGTGGAAGTAGAGACTGACTAGGAGAGTGCTTGTGCGTGAGGTGGCGTGGGAGGGGGAGAGTGAGGACGAGGTGGAGGGATTTGGTGGACAGGTGAGTGAGTGTTGTGAGTTGGAGGGAGGGCAGATTGATGGGATAACGGTGTTGGCTGTAGATAGATAAATAGATAGATAAATGGCCAGATAGATATATACTTACAATCACGTTGGTACCGATGGATAGATAGATGGGCGAATAGATAGATAGACGGACCGACAGACAGGCAGAGAAAACAGATACACAGATGGACCGATAGATAGACAGATAGATAGAAGTTTTGTCTTATATATTTCTTGTGTATAAAATCCTCTTATGGCAGGAAGAACAGTTGTACAAAATCTGTTAATGTTCCCCTGTTGCCTTTACATCATTTTATTTACTATCTATCTGTCTATCTATCTGTCTGTCTGTCTGTCTATCTATCTGTTTGTCTGTTTATCTCTGTCTATCTGTCTATCTGTTTATCTATCTGTCTGACAATCTTTAGCCAGACGCCATAATCCCGTAAGGGGTGGTCGTTTGTCTTTGAGTTAGTTGTTTTACGGGGAGGGGCACTAACCCTCCGCCAACCCACTTGTTGACACGTAGGGAACACGTATGGGTTGGTGATATGGTTACCACCCAGCGTTGTAAATGGTTTCCTGGCTTACAGGAAACCATTAGTCTTGTCACTCAGTGTAAAGCCACCTGAAAAGGAAAGAAGAGTAATAAAAAGTGACAGGAAAGATGGGAGAAATAGGGAGAGAGGAGGACAGACACAGAAAAAGAATGATAAAGGTGAGGGAAGAAGTAGGCAGCACTACATCAAGTGAGTGGATGATGGTGAGAAATAGGAAGAGAGGAGGGCAGACAGGAAAAGAATGATAAAGGTTAAGGAAGAAGTAGGCAGCACTACATCAAGTGAGTGGATGATGGTGAGAAATAGGAAGAGAGGAGGGCAGGCACAGGAAAAGAATGATAAAGGTGAAGGAAGAAGTAGGCAGCACTACATGAAGTGAGTGGATGATGGTAGGAAATGGGAAGAGAGGAGAGCAGACACAGAAAAAGAATGATAAAGGTGAAGGAAGAAGTAGGCAGCACTACATCAAGTGAGTGGATGATCATTTACCATTATAAACAAAAACAGCATTGTGGTTTTGGTTCCCCAGGTGTTTAATTAAGGACGTGTGTGTTTAATTAGGACTAACCTGGCTGTATTAATTTACATATTTATTTATTATTTAATTATTATTATTATTTATTATTTTTTATTATTTATTATTTATCATTTTTTATTATTTATTATTATTGCTTCCAATTAGAGATCCGGAAGTTGTTAGTGTGTGTGTGTGTGTGTGTGTGTGTGTGTGTGTGTGTGTGTGTGTGTCGGTTTCTCTCTCTCTCTCTCTCTCTCTCTCTCCGTTGAATAAGGATAATAAACATCACTGCCTGAGGGGAAAGTGAATCCAACTGAAAGTGAAATAGGAAAGAAATTGGTGAAATAGGAAAGAAATGGGTGAAATAGGAAAGAAATGGGTGAAATAGGAAAGAAATGGGTGAAATAGGAAAGAAATGGGTGAAATAGGAAAGAAATGGGTGAAATAGGAAAGAAATGGGTGAAATAGGAAAGAAATGAGTGAAATAGGAAAGAAATGGGTGAAATAGGAAAGAAAATGGGTGAAATGGGAAAGAAATGGGTGAAATAGGAAAGAAATGGGTGAAATAAGATTAAATTGGTTGAGAAATGGGTTGAAATTGGACGAAAAATTGGGTGAAATAGGAGTAAATGATATAATAGGATGAAATGGGATGAAAAATTGGGTGAAATAGGAGTAAATGATTTAATAGGTTGAAATGGGATGAAAAATTGGGTGAAATGGGTTGAGAAATGGGTTGAAATGGGATGAAAAAATGGGTGAAATGGGCAAGGCAGGTTGAAATGAATTGAGAAATTGGGTAAATTGGTTGATAAATTTGGGTTGAAAAATGGGATGAAATAGGCAAGATAGGCTTAACATAGTTGAGAAATTGGGTGTAATAGGAGAGAAATTAGGTGAAATAGGGTGAAATGGGTTTTAAAATTAGGTGAAATGGGCAAGGTAGGGTGAAATGGGCAAGATAGGGTGAAATGGGTTGAAAATATTTTGAAATGGACCAGCTGAGGGTGAAATGGGTTGAGAAAGTGGGTGAAATGGGGAGAGAAATAAGGTGAAATGGACAAGGTAGAGTGAAATGGGTTGAAATGGACAAGGGAGAGTGAAATGGGTGAGAAATTAAATGAAATGGGAGAGAAATAAGGTGAAATGGGCAAGATAGGGCGAAATGGGTTGAGAAATAGGTGGAAATGGACTGGCTGAGACTGAAATGAGGTGAGAAATTAGGTGAAATGGGAGAGGGATAGGGTGAAATAGGAGAGAAATAGGTTGAAACGGGAGCGAAATAGGGTGAAATGGGAGAGAAATAGGGTGAAATGGGCAAGAGATGGTGAAATTGGTTGAGAAATAGGATGAAATGGACAAGATAGGGTGAATTGGGTTGAAAAATTGGGTGAATTAGAAGAGAAATAGGGTGAAATGGGCAACATAGGGCGAAATGGGTTGAGAAATAGGTTGAAATGGACTGGCAGAGACTGAAATGGGGTGAGATTAGGTGAAATGGGAGAGAAATAGGATGAAATGGGAGCGAAATAGGGTGAAATGGGAGAGAAATAGGGTGAAATGGTCAAGATAGGGTGAAATGGGTTGTGAAATAGGTTGAAGTGGACCAGCAGAGAGTGAAATGGGTTGAAAAATTGGGTGAAATGGGTGAAGGACATACCGTGCAACTCAAAGTGAAACGTAATACTAAGAAGTGAAGGTGAGTAGCGATAGATAAAAGGTGATTCATAGATAGATAGATAGATAGATAGACGGATAGATAGATGGATAGATGATTAGATAGACAGACGGATAGGTAGATAGACAGATGATTAGGTAAATGGAGATAGATAGACTGATAGATAGATAGATGATTAGATAGATAGACGAATAGATAGATAGATAGATAGGTAGATAGATGGATGGATAGATAGATGGACGGATAGATAGATAGATGATTAGATAGA
>NW_027642980.1:147500-170000 GCF_032717465.1 Coenobita brevimanus
CCAGCATTCCTTCCTCATTTGTGCCACACCCATTCCCCCCCCCTCTCTCTCTCTCTCTCTCTCTCTCTCTCTCTCGTGTTTTCATTCCGCCTGTATCGTCTTAGTAGCCTTCTGTACTGCTTGCCGTCCTTTTATTGCCGTCTTCACTTATTACCCGTCCCTACCCTGGAGGGGCTCGGGGACGGGTGTTGTTTTCACTTGGTTTGTCTGTCTGTCTGTCTGTCTGTGTTTGTTTGTCTGTCTGTCTGTCTGTCTGTCTGTCAACAACTTTATGCTAAAACTACTGGTGCGATTTTGACTAAAGTTACAGGTATGATGGGCTGTGACCTTCTGATCACCTGATTAAATGTTGGGCCAAACTGGGCCCAGGCCCAGGATGTAGGTCCTTAAAAAAAAAAAAAAAAAAAAAAAAAAAAAATTCGCCCTAACTCCATTCCAATCCGTCATATCGACATGACACCCAAACCTAAAGGTGCATCTTTCAAATCTGCATCCTATAACATGCCTCATTACATCAGGGGGGTCACCCCCCAGTTAGCGGTAGGGGGGTCAGTGTGCATCCTATAACATGCCTCATTACATCAGGGGGGTCACCCCCCAGTTAGCGGTAGGGGGGTCAGTGTGCATCCTATAACATGCCTCATTACATCAGGGGGGTCACCCCCATGTTAGCGGTAGGGGGGTCAGTGTGCATCCTATAACATGCCTCATTACATCAGGGGGGTCACCCCCATGTTAGCGGTAGGGGGGTCAGTGTCAGGTGGGTCGAGCCTAAAATTTCAGATGGGCATAAAATCGTCAATTTTCTCCCGATTTACTCCAAATTTGATATGTGACATCTTTGACTGGATATCCTGTTGCGTTTATACCTCAGCACTAAAATGACTGCCGGAAACGGGTTTGCTGTACCTTGGCACCGCTTCATGTTGCGTCTTTACTAATTACTTATTGCCCTCTTTTCTTATTGCCCTTTTTACTTATTGCCCGCTTTATTGCCCACTTTATTTATTGCCGTTTTTCCTCTTTTTTTTTTTCCCGGGAAAATGTTAAGACAGTGGGGTGGGGACGAGGCATGACAGGAAAGCCAGACAACTCAGCCTTAGATTAAAGGAAAGGAAAGGACGAGGAGGAAGGAGAGGTGGGGGAGGAGGAGGAGGAGGAGGAGGAGGAGGAGGAGGAGGAGGAGGAGGAAACAGAAGGAAAAGTAGAGGAGGTTTGAAAGTAAGAAGGAAAACTGAAAGAAAAGTCCTGACGATCCGATAGTTGTATTGAGAAAGTGTTGTCTTTCTATCTAAGGTATGGAAAAAAAAAAAAAAAAAAAAAAATAGATTTCTTGATGCAGGACCAATGACGGAGAAATTTGAGTGAAAGAGAGAAAGTTTGAGAAAGTGAAAGAAAGAGTGAGAGAAGAGATAAATGTTTAAATCCACTAAGGTTTTTGAGTTCACGTGGCGCTGTCCTCAGTGGCGTGGCCTTTTATTTATTTATTTTTTTTTGCGAGGAAGAAGGAACCCAAGGCTGCACCCGCAATAAACAGTTTAGGAGGGGAAGATGTGAGGGAGACTCCTTTGTGCTTCCTTTTCCAAAGTTGGTCCTTGAAATGCCCACCAGGTCAGTGCCAGGTCAAACAAGGTCAGCGCCAGGTCAACCAAGGTCGGCGTGAGGTCAACCAAACTCTCTGAAACCCAGGTCGACCCACAGGAAGATCGAACTTGCGTGGTTGTCGATGGTGAGTCAGATTTCAGTCGTATTTAAATGCTAGAGTCAGATTTCAGTCGTATTTAAATGCTAGAGTCAGATTTCAGTCGTATTTAGATGCTAGAGTCAGATTTCAGTCGTATTTAAATGCTAGAGTCAGATTTCAGTCGTATTTAAATGCTAGAGTCTGATTTCAGTCGTATTTAGATGCTAGAGTCTGATTTCAGTCGTATTTAAATGCTAGAGTCAGATTTCAGTCGTATTTAAATGCTAGAGTCTGATTTCAGTCGTATTTAGATGCTAGAGTCAGATTTCAGTCGTATTTAAATGCTAGAGTCAGATTTCAGTCGTATTTAAATGCTAGAGTCAGATTTCAGTCGTATTTAGATGCTAGAGTCTGATTTCAGTCGTATTTAAATGCTAGAGTCTGATTTCAATCGTATTTAAATGCTAGAGTCAGATTTCAGTCGTATTTAAATGCTAGAGTCTGATTTCAGTCGTATTTAAATGCTAGAGTCAGATTTCAGTCGTATTTAAATGCTAGAGTCTGATTTCAGTCGTATTTAAATGCTAGAGTCTGATTTCAGTCGTATTTAAATGCTAGAGTCTGATTTCAGTCGTATTTAAATGCTAGAGTCTGATTTCAGTCGTATTTAAATGCTAGAGTCTGATTTCAGTCGTATTTAAATGCTAGAGTCTGATTTCAGTCGTATTTAAATGCTAGAGTCTGATTTCAGTCGTATTTAAATGCTAGAGTCTGATTTCAGTCGTATTTAAATGCTAGAGTCTGATTTCAGTCGTATTTAAATGCTAGAGTCTGATTTCAGTCGTATTTAAATGCTAGAGTCTGATTTCAGTCGTATTTAAATGCTAGAGTCAGATTTCAATCGTATTTAAATGCTAGAGTCTGATTTCAGTCGTATTTAAATGCTAGAGTCAGATTTCAATCGTATTTAAATGCTAGAGTCTGATTTCAATCGTGTTTGAATAAGTCTAATTTCAGTCGTATTTCAAGTAAAATTTCAGTTGTATTTAAATGCTAGAGTCAGAGTTCAGTCGTATTTAAATGATAGATTTCAATCGTATTTAAATGCTAGTCAGAGTTCAGGCGTATTTAAATCCCAGATTCAGATTTCAGTCGTATTTCAATAAGATTTCAGTCGTATTTTGATGCTTAAGTCAGATTAAAGTCGTATTTAAATGCCGGACAATTATCCTTTTTTTTTTTTTATTGAAGGAAGAAAGAACCCAAGGCCAGGAGCCAGCAAGATTGTTCCCTCCAAGAAAAAATAAAAGCCAGGTAACAGTGAGACTGATTTAAGATGTGTTCACTTTGAGATGCCTGGACACACTGCGTTTGAAAGACTGGAGGTCATAGGCAGTGGGAAATACAGGGTGAAGTGAACGCTAGTAGTAATAGTAAAATCTACTCATGGGACCCAGCCACTTAGGGTACAAGTGAAATAAGAGAAGCAGTATTCTGTCATAAACCAGTTACTTTGATTTCAGTGTTAATAGTAGTAGTTTTTTTTTTTTTATGCAAGAAAGAAGGAACCAAAGGCCAGGAGCCCGCAAACCGTTCCTTCCAAGAAAAAGAGAAAAACAATACAAAAGAGAGCCAAATTCAAGATCCGTTCATTTCGAGATGCCTGGACACGCTGCGTTTGAAAGACTGGAGATCATAGGATGTAGGAAATACAGACACAGGGAGACAGTTCCAGAGTTGACCTGTTGCATAAATGAAAGACTGGGAGTAACAGTTAACTCTTGCATTATTGCAGTAGTTAAGCCCAAAGAAAAGATCCAGTCACTTAGAAGCTACATAAGGTGCATGCAAGCAGGGAAATTCATGACGAAGGAATGTTTTGGTGGATTCCTGATAGTACTGCAAGAACCCCACAGAAAATCACAAGAAAAAATTAAAGAAAACTGGAAAAAATCTAGTGGCTTGGAACTTGGGTAAGGTAAATACAGGAAGTGCTGCTGAGACAGGAGGAAGAGTTACATGCATCCTGAGTGCTGTGAACCCCAGTAGAGAAATGCAGGCTAATGATATACTGAAATGGGTTGACAGTACAGGGAAAGGCAGCTATGAAATCTGAGGGAAGATTGAAAATTAGACACCGGCATTGAAGAGTGAATGACCAAAATGATGAGGAAGACAGGACGCTTGTTAAGGCCCTATCACACGGTACCTCGTACCAGGAACGGCCGAGGAAGATTTAAGTGGAACAAAACTTGGACGCTATCACACATGTTCCTCGTATCCTCGGCAAAGGACATGCTTCTCACACTGTTGCCAGAGCCCCGTCTCGCGACTGTGGACAGTGATCGCTGTCGCTGACTCGGTAAAGAATAAGGAGAAGCAACTTTTGTTTACAAACTGGTACACACGCGGAACTGCCTCAATTTCTCTATAAGGGCGAATTCAGCTGCCCTTGTCCAGGAAATCGATGATAAAGCCATCAGTACGTTGTTGTTGTGGTGGTGTTTTCAGGTGGCGACTGGTTCGTCTACTCTACCTGCAGTGGAGTCCTCAGTTGTAAACACGTGATATTTTATCGACATCACAGTTTCCTCGGTGTAGGAAATATTAACTCTTTATAAGGCCTTCAAAACGATTGATATTTATTATAAAATATTAATAAGTATTCAGTGTTAGGCTAATTGTTTAATAATGTAGTATGATATATTCTCTGTCGAGTAGCCTGGGTTTTGGTCGCACTGTTTTGCCCGTCGTATCCTCGGCAGGAATCCATACAGACGGGTTCCAAATGCCCGTGGTATCGTCGGCAATTTTACCACGTTACCGTTCCGATTTACCATCGTATCCTCGGCAAACCTCGTATGAGGTGCCGTGTGATAGCCCCTTTAGGGTGGACCTGACCGGGGCTACACACACCATGACCTTCCTTGACACAGTAAGGAACAGCACGGAGTCTGAAGTCAGGCAAGGTCAGGGCATCTTAGGGGCACTGCTCCGCTCTGCTGGAGGAGTAGCTGGAGGAGGAGGGAGGCAGGAGGAAGTGGAGGAGGAGGTGGATGATCAGAACTCCACATCCATCGTCAGCCAGGCTCTCTCCTTCACCGTAAGCACAGGCAGAGGCTTAAATCTCCAAGAATCTGTCAATCCCACTAACGTAAATGAAGACCTAGATTCGAGTGGCACCCTTCTCATGCTTGGAGATCAGGAGACCGTCTATCTCTCCTCCTTGGCTCACAACTTGAGCCTCCAGACCTCCCCCTCGAGCAATGGGACGCGAGTAGAGGCGCTCTTCGCCAACTACCCTCCACACCTGCTGGATTTTGCCGTCTTCTGCTGCGTCGCCTTCATCGTCCTCGGCGTCCCGGCCAACCTCATCACCATCATCGCCCTCGTCAGCTGCAAAAAGGTAGGGGTTGTCTGGCACTTGTGTTTTGTCTGCTCCAGCTTCTGTTATTGCTTTGTGTGTGTGTGTGTGTGTGTGTGTGTGTGTGTGTGTGTGTGTGTGTGTTGTTATTATAATCCCTTCATATTTTTACTCTTTCTCTCAGTTTCACTCATTTTCATTCTGTTTCTCTCTCCTGCACTTATTTTCCTCCTTTCCTCCCTCTTCCTTTCTCCCCTTCCTTCCTTCCTTCCTTCTTTCCTCCCTCTTCCTTCCTTCCTTCCCTCCTTTCTCCCTACCTTCATGAGTTTGTTAGTTCGTTCCTTCATTCATTCCATCCATTTTTTCATCCCTCTATCCTCCCTTCATTCTTTCATTCATTCATTCATTCTTTTCTTCCCTCTTTCCCTCCATCTTTCCTCCCTTCATTCCTTCCTTCCATCCTTCCTTCCTTCTTTCCTTCCTTTGTTCCTTCTTTCCTTTCATCCATCCTTTCTTCCTTCCTTCCGTTCCTTTTTTTCTTCCTTCCTTCCTTCCCTCCTTCCTTCCCTCCTTCCTTCCTCTTGTGTCACTCTCCTGATTGTCTTTCCTTATGGCTCTCTCTCTCTCTCTCTCTCTCTCTCTCTCTCTCTCTCTCTCTCTCTCATTTCCTCCTCCTCCTCCTCAAATATGGAAGGAGGAAAATGCTTTGTGAAGATCTGTCTTAATTTTGCAGCACCGGAGAGAGAGAGAGAGAGAGAGAGAGAGAGAGAGAGAGAGAGAGAGAGAGATGGGGGGGAGACCAACGAGGGCAGTCGGAGAAAAGGAAAACACAGGAAGGAAAGGATAAAAGGGTGGAATTTAAAGAGAGAGAGAGAGAGAGAGAGAGAGAGAGAGAGAGAGAGAAAGTTTGCTTGGCTCAGGCGAGAATGTAAGTAATCAATCATCCTCTAAGACTAAACATCTTTGCTGACGTCACTCTCTCTCTCTCTCTCTCTCTCTCTCTCTCTCTCTCTCTCTCAAGTGTACATCTCGAGACACACACACACACACACACACACACACACACACACACACACACAGTCCTTCACTACCCTTGAATCCAGGAGGGTAGACATTATAATCCGTATACAGATGACCAGTCAGGGTCCCTGAGCAGCATTTCCTCAACATCAAATCCCAGCCACACTTTGGTCTGGTTGCAGCGCCGTAACCCACCTGACCACCTGGCGTCCATTGTTATGTTTATATGCAGAACAGGAAACCGTTTGGCTCGTCACTCAGTGTAGAGTCACCTAATTTTAGCAGTGCATCGAGTGAGTGGATGGTGGGTGCCCTCTCCTACCTACATACTAGTTATTATTGTATTGTTATTGTTATTATTATTATTATTATTATTATTATTATTATTATTATTATTATCATTATTTCTATTTATTATTATTTTTATTATTATTATTATTATTATTATTATTTTTATTATTACTACTACTACTACTACTACAACTACTACTACTACTACAACTACTATTACTACTACTACTACTACTACTACAACTACTACTACTACTGCTGCTGCTGCTGCTGCTGCTGCTACTACTACTACTACTACTACTACTGCTACTACTACTACTACTACAACTACTACTACTACTACTACTACTGCTACCAGCACTACTACTACCACTTCTGCCATCATCGCTGTTATCTTGGCCACATACAAGGTATATACAATCGGCCAGCCACTGCCACAACATAAGCCTACAATTGGCCAACCATGAAGCAATTGAGAAAGATAATAGTAATACAGCTTCCTGTATATAGAATTCTCTCTTGGCCGAATAACATCAAGTTTTGGCTGGAAATGTTGTGTGTGTGTGTGTGTGTCCATTTATCTATTTATCCTTCCATGTGTGTGTGTGAGAGAGAGAGAGAGAGAGAGAGAGCACTGCCACCCATCCATTAGACTCAGAAGATAAAGTTACTGATCAAAGGAATCGAGGTGAGGGGAGGGTGGAGGGGCGGAAGAGGGGAAGAGAAGAGAAGAGGCAGAGAGAGAGAGAGAGAGAGAGAGAGAGAGGAGGGGGTTGAGGAGGGGAGGGTCAGGGAGTGGAGGGGACAAGATACACTCTCTAGCTCATACTCTTTTCAGTTTTACTTGGCCTAAACTTACCCTCTCTCCATCTTGAATACATAGAACAGTAGATTAGCACTGGAAAATGATGCTAGTAACGAAGAAGTGCTATGGAGAGGATGTACAACCATAGCATTGCCTTTACTGAGTTACGAGAAATAGCGTTGAAATAACACTGAACACCGCAACACAACCCGCCCCACTCAGTACTAAATATATTAAATCCGGATTGGCAGACGGCTCTCAGACATAGTTCAGACGCCACGTTGTAAACACAACTGGAAGGGGTGGCGATGTGACGGGGGTAGGGATGTGACGGGGGTAGGGATGTGACGGGGGTAGGGATGTGACGGGGGTAGGGATGTGACGGGGTAGGGATGTGACGGGGGTAGGGATGTGACGGGGTAGGGATGTGACGGGGGTAGGGATGTGACGGGGGTAGGGATGTGACGGGGGTAGGGATGTGACGGGGTAAGGATGTGACGGGGTAGGGATGTGACAAAGTAGGGATGTGACGAGGTAGGGATGTGACGATGGTAAGGATGTGACGGGGTAGGGATGTGACGGGGGTAAGGATGTGACGGGGTAGGGATGTGACGGGGTAGGGATGTGACGGGGGTAGGGATGTGACGGGGTAGGGATGTGACGGGGTAGGGATATGACGGGGGTAAGGATGTGACGGGGTAGGGATGTGACGGGGGTAAGGATGTGACGGGGTAGGGATGTGACGGGGTAGGGATGTGACGGGGTAAAGATATCACGAAAGAAATGTGACGGGATCTCTCTCTCTCTCTCTCTCTCAGTTTCACCATTATTCCCATCCATCCATCCATCTCAAATTCCTTCCTTCCCTCCTTTCCTCCCTCCTTCCCTTCCTCTCTTCCCTCCCTCCTCCCCCTCCTCTCTTCCCTCCCTCCTCTCCCTCCTGTCTCCTTCCCTCCCTTCTTTCCTCCCTAAATCTCTCTCCTCAAACAACCATTATTTCTTTATGTCTGTCTATTTAGGGTGTCTATCTATCCATCTGTCTATCCACATGTCTGTCTGTACACACACACACACACACACACACACACACACACACACACACACAGGCGATTCTTTGTAGGTTAACTCTTTCACCTCGATATTGTTTTTCTCTCTCTCCAAACAATTTAATTCATTTAGGAGAAACTTCAAGTATCTATCTATCAATATATCTATTTATCGCCAGACGCCTTAATCCCGTCAGGGGTGGCCACAAACAAATCGCCTCCATGTCGCCCTTTCCTCTGCCGTGTGACTGCCCGCCCTCCAGTTCACACACACCCTCTCATTAACCCTACCCCATCCCTCCACCTCAGTCTACCCTCATAATTACCTCTACCTCATTCCTCCCTCTTACCATCGGTCTCCTCCTCCCCCACTCTTCTAGTCAGTCTCTCATTTAATCAAACTGTAGGTTTATTTAGCCCTTTCCACCAAAAATACCACGGAGCTTAATAAAACCGTCTGGACAGCAAGAATAAAAGAAACAATAATCGTTATACTGAAAGCGTTAATAATAGTAGTAGTAGCAGTAGTAGTAGTAGTAGTAGTAGTGGTGGTGATGGTGAATAAATAATAATAATAATAATAATAAATACTAACTACTGTAGCAGTCGTAGTACCAGCAGTTGTTTAGTAGTTATGTAGTAGCAGCAGCAGTACTACTACTACTACTAAAAACAATGATAATACAGAAATCAAACTCTCTGGGCCATAACGAAGACATTAACGACAGGAGGCCAACCCAACCCAAACAATAACCTTAACTTATGCAAATACACACGCTGAAGCAAGCACACAATACATATACAACCACACAACAAATACAACACTTAAATAACCACATCCACAACATGCAACACACACCACACCCATAACACTTACAGACACACACATCCACAACATACAACACGCACAACAGACATAACACTTACAAATACACACAACACCCACAACAGCAAACATACATCCACACCAAATACACACCCACACGACAAATGCACATACAAAGCACTTACATACACACATACATCCACAACATCTATATATACATCCACACCAACTACACAAACACACCCACAACAACACACATACATCCACACCAAATACACATACAAAACACTTACATACACACATACATCCACACCAAATACACACACAAACACACATACATCCACAACAAATACACATCCACACGACAAATGCACATACAAAACACACACATCCACGACTTACAAATACACACACAACCACACATACATCCACACCAAATACACATACGAACACACCCCAACAAATACACACTCTATACACCACACAACCAATACATACACCCACAACAAATACACATACACCCACAAGTACACATACAACACACAATACACACACAAGAGGAGGGAGAGAAGGTGTAGTGTTTGGTAATTATTGAAAATAGTTCTAGGAAAAGCCACTGTATGCCTAAAGCACCCTCAGGCGAACGTATACACAAGGGAGAGTGTTTTAGGTTCCGATTAAATGAATGCTGATAGATTTACTGTGTGTGTGTGTGTGTGTGTGTGTGTGTGTGTGTGTGTGTGTGTGTGTGTGTGTGTGTGTGTGTGAGAGAGAGAGAGAGAGAGAGAGAGAGAGACTGCTAAAAAAAAAGGCGCTATGTAGGCGTCAAAGGGGAGGTAAGAAGTGTGTGTGTGTAATTCACCGGGTCGGTCAGAATCACTTGATGGTCGTGATCGTCAGCTTTTACCCTCCCGGAAGGGAGCTGAGAGCTCATATAGTCCGATCTAAGGGCAAGGCTGTGACCTTCACACAAGCACACACCCATCCCCTTGCTCAAGGAGGACAGTAACCACCCACTTCGTCAGTGAAACTTTTCGCAGCCTGAGCGAGGCGCGAACTCCCGTCTACCAGATGGCAAGCGAGAACGTTACCACTGCACCAGCGAGCGGTGTGTGTGTGTGTGTGTGTGTGTGTGTGTGTGAAGGGGGGAATAGTACACCCTGCTAAAAAAAAAGGAGCTATGTAGGTGTCACAGGGGAGGTGGGAGGTAGAAGAGTCGGGTGTACAGAAGAGTGTGTGGAAGAGGTGGGGATGCTGGTGGAAGGCGGGGTTAGGCTTGGGGGGCAATACTCCCTGTGCATACTTGCTCTGAGATGAGACGCGGAAAGAGGAGAGGAGAGGAAGAAAGAGAATAGGTTGGATGAGAAAGAGGGAAGGGAAAAAAGAAAACAGTAGGAAAGAGGAAAGAAGAGTATGGAAGGGAGAAGAGAAGAAAGGTGAGGGTAGAATAGCTGAGATGAAAGGAGAGAAGAGAGGAAGAGAGGAGAGTATGGCCAAGACCTGTGGAGAGAAGTGTGAAGAGAAGAAAGGAGGAGAGGGTAGACTAGCTGAGAGAAGGAAGGAGAGAAAAGGGAAAATAATACAATATGGACGAGGAGAAAAGGAGAGATGAAAGCAGAGCACAGATGACAAAAAATGAGGAAAGGAGAGAATAAAAGAGAAGAGGGGAAGGGAAGGGAGGAAGAGGAAGGGAGACGAGACAAAAGGATAACAGGGGCGAAGGTGAAACAAAAGAAACGAAAGGGTCAAGAAGTCATGGAGATGTTTCAATTCAAAGTCTTCTCCAAGAACAGAATCACAGCCACAAACACGGACATAAAAAAAACTAATTGGTAGATGTGGTTTGGGAATACAGTATATACACGAGAGGCCGTTTAAATAAGCCTGATTCATTATGCTTTTGATGGTGAGACTGAAGCGCCTCTCTCTCTCTCGTTTTCCCTTCATCTCAGCTCTTACTCTCTTCTATTCCAAACCTCTCCTCCCCCTGCCTCCACTCACCTCTTTCCTTTCTATCCTCTCTCTTTCCACCTCAGCTCTTATTCTCTCCTAAACTTCTCCTCCCCTTTCCTCTACTCACCTCTTTCCTTTCCATTCTATCCTCTCTCTTTCTCATCACTATATTCATCATCTTCAAGAACCACGAACACAGACAAAATGATCACTACCTCAAGGCAAATGCACACCTATAACACCCCCCTATGTGTGTGTGTGTGTGTGTGTGTGTGTGTGTGTGTGTGTGTGTGTGTGTGTGTGTGTGTGTGTGTGTGTGTGTGTGTGTGTGTGTGTGTGTGTGCTGAAAGGTATACATGAATAATGGATGCACTAAAAGGGTTGGTGTGCATGTGTGGGTGTTTGCTGATGCACATAATTATTCCGCCAGACAATATACGCTGGCTGGCTTACACACACACACACACACACACACACACACACACACACACACGTACGATCTGACTACACACGCAGGCAATGCAACTTCTATTTCCCCCCCGCCCCTCTCTCGCCTTCTCTTTTTCCCTCCATGTATTCCTCTTCTCAGCTCAATCCAAATTTTATTCACTTTCCTCCCCTCCCCCTTTACTCAGCTCCTCCCTCCCACTCCATCGTCTCTCCCTCCCTCCCTCCCTCCCTCTCTCTCTCTCGCTCTCTCTCTTAAAACAACAGTCACAGTTTAATTAAAAGTGTTTGTAATTAACTCAAGCCTGTGTCTATTTACTCGTACACTCTGATTTAACCCCACAAAATTACGAGAGAGAGAGAGAGAGAGAGAGAGAGAGAGAGAGAGAGAGAGAGAGAAATTTTCCACCAATTTATAAGATTTTGCCAATACAAAGAAACCATTAAAAAAAATCACCGTAATAATAATAATAATAAGGGGTTCAAGCGATATTATGTAGAGCTGGGGTTCTTAAACTGGGGTATCCAGTCCCCCTTGAGGGTCTGGACAGGGAAAGGGGTTCAGTTCCCCTCACGTAGACAGTATTTAAGCATTATTTTCCTCGTCAGTGTCCCCTAATACATAGTACCCTTGCCGTTTTCTCTGGCGACCCAAGAAGAAAATGTGGGACGGATGGAGGTGCCTGAAGGATGACGGGAAAGTGATGGGTTAATTATTTCTTTAGTATTGCTCTCTCTCTCTCTCTCTCTCTCTCTCTCTCTCTCTCTCTCTCCAAACTACCATTTATTTAAACACCATATTTCAATTTCACTAAGCTAGCAACAGTATTCAGATTAATTGATAATGTAGGGCAAAAGGTTGAGGGGGACTGACTGACACACCGAAGGCTAGACACACACACTGGATGAGACATATAGTGCGTGTGTGTGTGCGTGCGTGTGTGTGTGTGTGTGTGTGTGTGTGTGTGTGTGTGTGTGTGTGTGTGTGTGTGTGTGTGTGTGTGTGTGTGTGTGTGTGTTCACGCCTCACCGCCATGCAAGGTAATAGCCGGCCAGAACACCACATTTGCAGCATAGGTTTTTCTTCAACAAACCAAACAATAAGATTAAAAAAAAGTGACGGTACAACAGAACTGGGAATATTTATTTTTTATGCACGATTTAAAAAACGATAAAAGTTTGACAATACGAGGCCATGTATTATTTATCTATTGTCTATTTATTTCTTCAACCCTGACTATTATTTCTGTCTATCTATCGTTAACAGGATCGGTAAAACGAGTATGTGTTTTAATTCTCTCTCTCTCTCCTTCATGGTGTGTATGTGAGAGAGAGAGAGAGAGAGAGAGAGAGAGAGAGAGAGAGAGAGATTGTACTGTGTGTGTGTGTGTGTGTGTCAGTCGCGGTGATAAGGCAAATTAGTTTTGCTAATTAAAAACGTGAAAAATAGACTGGTTTTTTATCTTTAATTTTGTGAAATGTGAAGGTCGTGGAGTGGAGGATTGTGTGTGTGTGTGTGTGTGTGTGTGTGTGGGTGGGTGGGTGGTTAGGTCGTGAAGAGGTTTATTATGATGCTGTGTGTGTGTGTGTGTGTGTGTGTGGTTAGGTCGTGAAGAGGTTTATTATGATGATTGTGTGTGTGTGTGTGTGTCACGGGGTTTTTATAATATCAGGGTAATTTTGATATAAATGGTTTAAATATTATTTAAATTGATAATAATATTCAATAATATTGAAGAGCAGAGACAATGATTGTCTTGCTACATCATGCAACGATTACTTTACGCTGGCTTAGCACGATTCTCTGAGAACGAGAATTTATAAACTTCCTCAACAGTACACAGCAGAGACTAATTACTCACAATTGCTGAATTACTGTACTGTTAGCCTCTGGAGAAAGTTACATCACCCCTGACAATAAATAACTAATACTAATAATAATAACATCAGGTTCTTGCTGATGCATTAACTCCTGGCACAACGGATTTTAAGTTAATACAAGACTGGTCTAAGTACCAGTTATGAAAGCAAACGTTCATGCAAGCTAGGAGCTATATGGAAAATAAGCTTAATTATGGAGAAATGAAACAAGATTTTACATTAAGCTCAAGAAAGGAACTGTTAAATTTATTAATCACAAAATAAATTTAACGTTACAATTCAAATCAAATTAAATGAGACGCACTCACTCACTCACGCAATAGCTAAATACTTACGCCTAGGGAAAAACACCTTAACTAAGCTCTTAAAACTAGGAAATACACAAAAGAAATACCAGTCGATGAATGCTATGTATCACCACTAAGGTGGGAGGACTGAATTAACTGTCTCAGTGGAGCCTAGGTGCTAGCGACCTCTCACACTTCTTGGAGCACAGGACCTTCCTCCGTCACAACAAACACAAGACTCAATTCAAATAATGTATGGGCAGGAAGCACGAGCCACCGGAAGAAGGCGTGGCTAACGGTTTATGCAAGTAGAGGCGAACGATAAAGAAACAATTGTATCGCTCAGTAGCGCACTTAGTGACGTGCATTAAATCGGTCACTTTTGAAAGTGACGAATTATTTGAAAAGTATACCCCGAAATGGAGAGAGAAACGGTTAACTGAGCGATACACAGTGAGTCCTCCACTAATAGTTCGTGGCTTCTCACAAAAAGGAAATGTCGCGAATTGATTCGTGACATTACGCCCCATGAAAATTAAATCTTTCTTCCTTCAGAAGAAAGATTTCAATATACATACATATAAATCCTAACTCAGTCACACAAGATTCACACTGTGGTGTGTGTGCTATCCTGCTACAGGAGAAAGTCGCAGTCGTCAGTGAGCGAAAAAACCTCGTATTTACGTTAATAGAAGCAAGCTTGAGGGAAAAACTCCGTGACGACGGTGAAAATCCTGTACTCAGGTCAAACTGAGCGAAAATTCGCTACATTTACACTGACAACTAATTGTTGTGTAGCGTGGTGTATGTAATACACGGTGTAGGTGTGACAGTTGTAGTGTAACTGTACCTACGTGTAAAATGACACAGTAAATAATATATGGCAATGACGAAGGCAGAGGAGAAGAGGCGGCAGCGTGCGGCAGACGATCAGCTGGTCCGCACAGCAAAACTGCTACACCCATTGCTGAACCTGCAAAACCAATTAAGGTGGAGCATCAAAAGTGTCAATGAGACAAAATTCTTATTAAGTTACAATTACTCTCTCTGCCTAGCAATCAGTACATGCTACGAAAAGTACATTCGAGGTCGCCATTAATTTTAGCACACGATTATGATCGGCAAGTTGAGAATCCCTGTGCAAACTCGGGTCTTCCATAGCCTCGAACCGCACACGGGTCCTCAACCTGTGCCTCAACCTACAGTACTTATATTAATATCGGAGAGCTGAGAAACCTTGTGCAAACTTGGGTCTTCCATAGCCTCAAGTCGCCTCTGCAGAGTTCTCACTTCCCCCTTAACCTACAGTACTTATATTAGTATCCGGAGCTGAGAATCCTATGCAAACTTGGGTCTTCCATAGCCTCAAGTCGCCTCTGCGGAGTTCTCTCTCCCCCTTAACCTACAATACAATACTTATATTAGTACCGGAAAGCTGAGAATCCTTGTGCAAACCTGGGTCTTCCATAGCCTCAAGTCGCCACTGCGGAGTTCTCTCTCGAACTTCCCCCTTAACCTACGGTACAT
Organism: Coenobita brevimanus; assembly: GCF_032717465.1. Classification (NCBI taxonomy): domain Eukaryota; kingdom Metazoa; phylum Arthropoda; class Malacostraca; order Decapoda; family Coenobitidae; genus Coenobita; species Coenobita brevimanus. Next base: position 162,632 of record NW_027642980.1, read on the forward strand.
ATATTAGTACCGGGAAGCTGAGAATCCTTATGCAAACTTGGGTCTTCCATAGCCTCAAGTCGCCACTGCGGAGTTCTCTCTCGAGCTTCCCCCTTAACCTACAGTACTTCTATTAGTACCGGGAAGCTGAGAATCCTTATGCAAACTTGGGTCTTCCATAGCCTCAAGTCGCCACTGCGGAGTTCTCTCTCGAACTTCCCCCTTAACCTACAGTACTTCTATTAGTACTGGGAAGCTGAGAATCCTTCTGCAAACTTGGGTCTTCCATAGCCTCAAGTCGCCTCTCAACTTCCCCCTTAACCTATGGTACATAATATGTATGTACAGGCCCTGGACATAATGTGTCCTGTGGGGCCAATGGGCGAGACGTCAGGTCTGCACCCACTTCACCACTACCCTGTCTCTCAACTGACTCAGAGATTACAGGTGTGGTTATAAATGGCACAGGAAGGGCATGTCCCTGAGTAGTGGCGATACTTTGGCACACACTGCAGGAACGGACAGAACTATCTATGTCCCGTCCCATCCCTGGCCAGAAAAAGTCAGCTCGGATACGGCCCTGGGTCTTCCTTTTCCCCATGTGACCTCCTGAGGCTGAACAATGACCCCATTGTAACACTGCTAGGCGGTACTTGGCGGGAACGACAAACTGCAGTCGAACCTCGCCCTCGGGTGTTCGTGACTCACGGTAGAGCCGTCCTTGTTTACGAAGGAACTTGGCTCGACCTCCCCGTGAATACTTAATCACTCGACCCTTTTGTTTGTTCCGCACGGTAGCAAGTGTCGGGTCAGAATGTTGTTCTTGTACAACAAGTTGACTGCACATCAGATCTTGCGGCGATTCAATGATCACTGGGGTGACACAATCTGGAGCCTCAGCCATGGCTCGTGTTACCGCAGCAGCCGAAGTCTGAGTGGCGCCATCGGAGCAACTATCTTTGACTCCATTAATATTGCCTACTATTAAGTCAAATAGAGGCTCTGGCATGACAACCGCAAGTGTCGTACCAGTATAAAATGGAGATGCCACCTGGATACATGCCTCAGGGAACAATCTCACTGATCCATCAATAAGCTTTGCATGGATCTGTCGACCTGTATACTGCTCAGGCCGAACTAAACTCTGTTTAACAGAGCAACCTGAGGAACCATTGTCTCTCAGGACCTTCACAGGAATGCCTCCCACAAACCCTGGCTGAACAAGGAAGGTACTGTCACCTGTGGGAGGGCCTGTGGAGGAAGCAGCTAGCCACTCATGAGGCTGCTGAATTGATGTGGCAAACATTGTGCCTTGAGGGTTATATTGGGAAGATGGAACATTGGCCATCTGCGGAGGGGGGTTCACTGTCACTGTGGGACTAGTGAACTGTGGGGAAGTACCCACACTGGTAGGGACGTGACCACCGGGCTGCTGCTGAGGAATGAAGGCTGCATTCGCTTCCTGCCTCTTTTGAGCTGGTGGTAAAAAAGTTTGTCCCGAAGGTCGATTGCGTGGCTGATACTGCTGTTGGTTAGGGTACTTGTTGTACCTCTTCCACTCAGGTTTCTGAGTGTTTTGCCCCTGGTCCTTCCACTGCGGTTTTGGACCTTGGCCATTACTCTGAGAACGGCCTTGGTGCTGGGATTCAGTCTGAGACGGCTTCCCAGACTTGGCAGTATCTTTTCTGCTCCAGGTGTTTTGCTTACGAGCTTGATACCCGTATGCAGTAAAGAATGCATCAGCCTTCTCTGCCATTTGGCTGGCATCTTTCACCTGGCAGATCTTAAGCTGTGCTATGAGCTCAGCAGGCCACGACCTCTCTAGCTGTGTACGCAGCATAAGGTCAATTATCCCCTCACGCGTGGAAGGAGTTTCATCTTTCTCCATCCACTCATTTAAGTAAGCTGTGAGACGATCAAGGAACTGAACAGCTGTCTCCTTGTCTTGGAGACGAGCTCGCATGAACTGAACTTTGGCGTCGTCTACTGTGAGACCATACGCCTTAATGAGTGCAGCTTTCATCATCTCATATGTGAGATTGTCTCCACGAATTCTGTGGAGAATATCGAGGGCAGGGCCCTCAAATAGGCTATGAAACTGAAGCCGCTTAGCTGCCTCATCTAGTTGATATAAGTCTGCCATGTCCTCAAAACGAGCTATGTACGGCTCGATTCGCTCGCTTTCCTTGTATGAAGGAAGCTTGATGCGTGGGGTCGCTAGGACATGTGCAGGGAGAACGCTCGTGGAGCTTAGACCAACTGCACCAGACGTGTCTGAAGCCAAGGAATCTCGCTTGAGCTTCAGCACTTCAAGTTCATGTTCTCGTTCTTTGTCTCGTTGTTCACGCTCGTATTCGCGCTGTTCTCGCTCGTGTTCGCGCTGTTCTCGCTCGTACTCGCGCTCCTTTTCGCGTTCCTCACGCTGTTCTCGCTCGTATTCGCGCTGAATCTTACGCTCTTCACGGGCATCATTCTCGCGCTGCTGCTCCTGATTATGCCGTGAGAGTATATACTCTTTAATTTCGGTTGGGTCCGAAAGACCCATTTCTTTGGCTTCCTGTAAAAATACAGTAGTAGCCATGGCGCTAATTTATTAAGCAAACCGAAATTGAGTACTGACTGCTTAGCGACGAATACTAATAAACACAAATAAAGAATACAGACACAAGCTAGTGGTGACCAGTCTTATTCAGTTAACTGGCAAAGATAAATCAAAAATGTAAATGACTGGGAAGACTCAATAATAAACACAATGGGTACGCCGACTTCCCAGGAGCGAATAAAATCGTCTGGCGTTACCAAAAATAAACGAGTTAAGTACTCTATTGATTTATAAAGCAAAAACTCACTTGCTAAATTAACGGTAAACACCAGTAAGCTTGTGCCTATAAACTTTAATGATAAATACCTAAATATGAATGAGTGAGCACTATCTCGTGAATAGCTTTAGAGCTAGGAGTTAATATCCTGGAATGAGGTCGCCAATTGTCACGGGGTTTTTATAATATCACGGTAATTTTGAAATAAATGGTTTAAATATTATTTAAATTGATAATAATATTCAATAATATTGAAGAGCAGAGACAATGATTGTCTTGCTACATCATGCAACGATTACTTTACGCTGGCTTAGCACGATTCTCTGAGAACGAGAATTTATAAACTTCCTCAACAGTACACAGCAGAGACTAATTACTCACAATTGCTGAATTACTGTACTGTTAGCCTCTGGAGAAAGTTACATCACCCCTGACAATAAATAACTAATACTAATAATAATAACATCAGGTTCTTGCTGATGCATTAACTCCTGGCACAACGGATTTTAAGTTAATACAAGACTGGTCTAAGTACCAGTTATGAAAGCAAACGTTCATGCAAGCTAGGAGCTATATGGAAAATAAGCTTAATTATGGAGAAATGAAACAAGATTTTACATTAAGCTCAAGAAAGGAACTGTTAAATTTATTAATCACAAAATAAATTTAACGTTACAATTCAAATCAAATTAAATGAGACGCACTCACTCACTCACGCAATAGCTAAATACTTACGCCTAGGGAAAAACACCTTAACTAAGCTCTTAAAACTAGGAAATACACAAAAGAAATACCAGTCGATGAATGCTATGTATCACCACTAAGGTGGGAGGACTGAATTAACTGTCTCAGTGGAGCCTAGGTGCTAGCGACCTCTCACACTTCTTGGAGCACAGGACCTTCCTCCGTCACAACAAACACAAGACTCAATTCAAATAATGTATGGGCAGGAAGCACGAGCCACCGGAAGAAGGCGTGGCTAACGGTTTATGCAAGTAGAGGCGAACGATAAAGAAACAATTGTATCGCTCAGTAGCGCACTTAGTGACGTGCATTAAATCGGTCACTTTTGAAAGTGACGAATTATTTGAAAAGTATACCCCGAAATGGAGAGAGAAACGGTTAACTGAGCGATACACAGTGAGTCCTCCACTAATAGTTCGTGGCTTCTCACAAAAAGGAAATGTCGCGAATTGATTCGTGACAGTGTGTGTGTGTGTGTGTGTGTGTGTGTGTGTGTGTGTGTGTGTGTGGTTAGGTCGTGAAGAGGTTTATTATGATGCTGTGTGTGTGTGTGTGTGTGTGTGTGTGTGTGTGTGTGTGTGTGTGTGTGTGTGGTTAGGTCGTGAAGAGGTTTATTGTGATGCTGTGTGTGTGTGTGTGTGTGTGTGTGTGTGTGTGTGTGTGTGTGTGGTTAGGTCGTGAAGAGGTTTATTATGATGCTGTGTGTGTGTGTGTGTGTGTGTGTGTGTGTGGTTAGGTCGTGAAGAGGTTTATTGTGATGCTGTGTGTGTGTGTGTGTGTGTGTGTGTGTATTCACGCCTCCCATCCATCCAAGCTAATAGCCGGCCAGAACACAACATTTACAATATACCTTCTTTTTTCATTTTCCACACGACAAATTCTAATACCAAAATATGTGACGATATACGCCTTTTGTGATCCTGTCATTCTTTTTACATTTCGAAAACTGTTAAAATGATGAAACCACAACAAAACAGAATTGTTATATATTGGGCCCGCTTATTCCGTCCTGCGTTGAAGATAGATAGATAAATAGATACAAAAATGAACACAGGGATAGATCTACAGGACTATTCACGTATATATTTGTGGTGTGCTTTGTAAAAAAAAATTATATATATATATATTTTTTTTACTTTTAAGCTGTGTGAAGAATTGGTGAATAATTCTGGAAACTAAAACGCGATTGGTTATGATTTGCTATAAAAATATTTTGTGTTTGTGGAATTTTAGTGGAGAATATGTTAAAAAAAAATAAATTACGGTTCACCAACGTGTTTTATCGTTTTCTTTATAATCACGGTGTGTGTGTGTGTGTGTGTGTGTGTGTGTGTGTGTGTGTGCGAGCGCGCGCCCCCCCTTACCCCTAATTACGCAAAACACCAAAGGCTACTTAGATATTCCGCCTTTGTCTTCACTACCAAGAATCTCTCTCTCTCTCTCTCTCTATTTTATTCTCGTTTTAACCAGTTTATTTTTCATTTCGCTTCAGTTTCTTTCTCTCATCTCCATTTTTGCTGGGTAAATCTCACTCAATTTTTCCACAGAATAATCCCATTTTGCATCCAAACATTTCTGCACTCTTTCTCGAGCTTCCCTATTTTCTCTCAATCTTCGCCATCCCCCCCCCCCCGCCACCTCTCTCTCACTCTCTCTCAAAAATCCCTTCTTCTCCCCTTCCTTTTCTTCTCTCTATCGCCTCTTCTCTCCATCTTATTCTATCCCTCCTCCCCCTCCTCCTCTCTGTTCTCCAGTTATATAGTTTTCTTTCCATTTTATCCTATTTCTTTCTCTCCACCTCCCCCCCTCCATTTCACTCTCAAAGCTTCCTTCATCTCCACTCCCCTCCATCTCATCCTATTCCCCCTTACCTTTCTACTTTCCTTCTCCTCCTCCTTTCTTTCCTTCCTTTCCCTCTCTGTCCCTTCTCCCACAACTCTTCATCTCAATTCATGCTCACCTCCCTCTTCTTCTTCAATCCATCTCTATCAGTTCTCACCGCCTTCTTCCTGTCTCTCTTCCCTCTCACCTTTCCACCTCAGTTCATTCTCACCGTCCTCCTCCCCATCTATCCTCTTCTCTCCATTCTCACCTCCCTCCATCTTTTCATCTCCGTCCATTCTCGCCTCCCTTCTCTCATCTTTCCACTTCTATCTACGATCTCTCCATTCTCACCTCCCTTCTCTCATCTTTCCATCTATTTTCACCCCCTCTTCCTCATCTATCTTCTCACCTTCCTCCTCTCATCTATTCATATCTATCCATTCTCCTCTCCCTCTTCCTCCTCCTCTCCCTCGTCTTCTTCCCTCATCTCTCCATCCCTCCATTCTCACCTCCTCTCCTCCATCATCTCTCTCCACCCTCCGCGCCTGTTCATAAATAAGGGTAGGCTAACTTATAATGCTTATTCATAGGCAGAAGGGCCCAGCTTCCACGGACCCTCTCAAGGAATTTCCCCGTCCTAGATATTCCCACAAGAAAATATTTCTCCAGGCACCAAGAAATATTCCCCCATATGGCTGGGTATTTCCCCAAACCAAGATAATATTCCCTTCAACAGCAAGATATTTCCCCACACTTGGAAATATTCTCTGTCCAAAGGCAAGACATGCCCCCAGAAATGGCTGGCTATATCCCCAAACAGAAATATTCCCTTCACGAGCAAGATATTTCCCCAAACACAGAAATATTCCCTTTAACAGCAAGATACTTCCCCAAACTCAGAAATATTGCCTTCAACAGGAACCTATTTCCCCAAACACAGAAATATTCCCTTCAACAGCAAGCTATTTCCCCAGGCACAGAAATATTCCGTTCAACAGCAAGATATTTCCCTAAACACTTTGAAATATTCACTTTAACAGCAAGATATTTCCCCAAACACAGAGATATTCCCTTTAACAGCAAGATATTTCCCTAAACTCAGAAATATTCCCTTCAACAGCAAGATATTTCCCTAAACACTTAGAAATATTCACTTTAACAGCAAGATATTTCCCCAAACACTTAGAAATATTCCCTTCAACAGCAAGATATTTCCCCAAACACAGAAATATTCACTTTAACAGCAAGATATTTCCCCAAACACAGAAATATTCCCTTCAACAGCAAGATATTTCCCCAAACACTTAGAAATATTCCCTTCAACAGCAAGATATTTCCCCAAACACAGAAATATTCACTTTAACAGCAAGATATTTCCCCAAACACAGAAATATTCCCTTCAACAGCAAGATATTTCCCTAAACACTTAGAAATATTCACTTTAACAGCAAGACATTTCCCCAAACACAGAAATATTCCCTTTAACACCAAGATATTTCCCCAAACACTTAGAAATATTCCCTTCAACAGCAAGATATTTCCCCAAACACAGAAATATTCACTTTAACAGCAAGATATTTCCCCAAACACAGAAATATTCCCTTCAACAGCAAGATATTTCCCTAAACACTTAGAAATATTCACTTTAACAGCAAGACATTTCCCCAAACACAGAAATATTCCCTTTAACACCAAGATATTTCCCCAAACACTTAGAAATATTCCTTCCAGTTGTGAAGATACACCCCTAAAATAATAATAATACTAATAATAATAATAAAAAAAAAAGGGCAATGGCCTTATATTTCTACAGTGTCTTAGGACTGACTTCACTAATATTCAAACACTTTCTCTCCAATACGAGGAAATTCCGTCGGTAACTAATATTTTTCTCCATATGTAACAGGAAATCTCAGCACTTCCTGAATTCTATTTCCTACACGACCAAGTAATTTTTCCCAACCCTAAAAAAAGAATCTTTCCAATTATACCCCCAAATAACC